>NC_045605.1:77341568-77641720 GCF_009762305.2 Zalophus californianus
ATAAATTTGTGGGTTTTATTGTGTGATTTAATTCAGGTTGAAATATTGACTAATTTTTTGTATGCTTTCTCCTTTGACCTATGGTTATTTAGAAGTATTCTACTTAATTTCCAATCACTTGGGGATTTTTCTGATATTTTTTTGTTACCAATTTATAGCTTAATTCATTTTTCCTGAGAATGTACTATATGATTTTAATCATGTAAAATGTATTGAGATATATTTTATTGTCCAGCATATAATCTATCATGGTGAATAGTCCTTGTGTATCTGAAAAAAATGTGTATGTGTGTGCGTGTGGTTTTGTTTTTGTTTTTTCATTTGCTGTGTGAGGTATTTCATAAATGTAAATTAAGTTAATTTCTGTGGTAGTAATATTCAAAATGTTGATATTCTTATAAAAATCCCCAACTATAGATTAGGGATTTAGTACTGCTAACTTTTTTCACCATGTTCTTTGAAGTACCTTTCTGAGAGGCAAACATTCTTGGGTTTTTCTTCTTGATGAACTGACCATTTTATCATTAAGAAACTTCCCTCATATCTCTGGTAATATTCTTTCTTTTTCATATAAAGTCCACTTTAGGTGATGTTAATATAGCATCTCCAATTTGCTTCTTTTCTTATCAAATCAGTAACACTTTATTTTCGGGTTTCTTTACCAATAATATTAGGACAGAGTCTGTTCTTCCCGCTGGGATACTTATTTTATGCATTTATTCCAATCACATGTAAGCATTAAACAGAAAAAAAGTTACCTAATTCACCTTTAAACTGGCACTTAATTGCTTAGGTTTGGTGAGTTATTGCTTAGGCTTGGTGAGTACGGAGGGACACTAAGGTAGGATGGAGAAGTTCTTTTTTTTTTTTAAATTATTATGTTATGTTAATCACCATACATTACATCATTAGTTTTTGATATAGTGTTCCATGATTCATTGTTTGTGTATAACACCTAGTGTTCCATGCAGTACATGCCCTCTTTAATGCCCATCACCAGGCTAACACATCCCCCCATGCTCCTCCCCTCTAGAACCCTCCGTTTGATTCTCAGAGTCCATAGTCTCTCATGGTTCGTCTCCCCCTCCGATTTCCCCCCCCTTCATTCTTCCCTTCCTGCTAGTTGCTGCTGCTTCTTCTTCTTCTTCTTCTTCTTTTTTTTTTTTACATATAATGTATTATTTGTTTCAGAGGTACAGTTCTGTGATTCAACAGTCTTGCACAATTCACAGTGCTCACCATAGAACATACCCTCCCCAATGTCTATCACCTAGCCACCCCATCCAAACCACCCCCACCACTCTAGCAACCCTCAGTTTGTTCCCTGAGATTAAGAATTCCTCATATCAGTGAGGTCATATGATACATGTCTTTCTCTGATTGACTTATTTCGCTTAGCATAATACCCTCCAGTTCCATCCACATCATTGCAAATTTCATTTGCAGTGATTCATTGCAGAAATTTCATTCCTTTTGGTGGCTGCATAATATTCCATTGTATATATATACCACCTCTTCTTTATCCATTCATCTCTCAATGGACATCTTGGCTCTTTCCATATTTTGGCTATTGTGGACATTGCTGCTATAAACATCGGGGTGCACGTACCCCTTCAGATCCCTACATTTGTATCTTTGGGGTAAATACCCAGTAGTGCAATTGCTGGGTCATAGGGTAGCTCTATTTTCAACTTTTTGAGGAACCTCCATACTGTTTTCCAGAGTGGCTGCACCAGCTTGCATTCCCACCAACAGTGTAGGACGGTTCCCCTTTCTCCGCAACCCCGCCAACATCTGTCATTTCCTGACTTGTTAATTTTAGCCATTCTGACTGGTATGAGGGGGTATCTCATTGAGGTTTTGATTTGGATTTCCCTGATGCCGAGCGATGTTGAGCACTTTTTCATGTATCTGTTGGCCATTTGGATGTCTTCTTTGGAGAAATGTCTGTTCATGTCTTCTGCCCATTTCTTGATTGGATCATTTGTTCTTTGGGTGTTGAGTTTGATAAGTTCTTTAAAGATTTTGGATACTAGCCCTTTATCTGATATGTCATTTGCAAGTATCTACTCCCATTCTGTCAGTTGTCTTTTGGTTTTGTTGACTGTTTCTTTTGCTGTGCAAAGCTTTTTATCTTGATGAAGTCCCAATAGTTCATTTTTGCCCTTGCTTCCCTTGCCTTTGGCGATGTTTCTAGGAAGAAGTTGCTGTGGCTGAGGTCGAAGAGATTGCTGCCTGTGTTCTCCTTTAGGGTTTTGATGGACTCCTGTCTCACATTGAGGTCTTTCAACCATTTTGAGTCTATTTTTGTGTGTGGTGTAAGGAAATGGTCCAGTTTCATTCTTCTGCATGTGGCTGTCCAATTATCCCAACACCATTCGTTGAAGAGACTGTCTTTTTTCCACTGGACATTCTTTCCTGCTTTGCTGAAGATTAGTTGACCATAGAGTTGAGGGTCCATTTCTGGGCTCTCGATTCTGTTCCATTGATCGATGTGTCTCTTTTTGTGCCTGTACCATACTGTCTTGATGATGACAGCTTTGTAATAGAGCTGGAAGGCCAGAATTGTGATGCCGCCAGCTTTGCTTTTCTTTTTCAACATTCTCTTGACTATTCGGGGTCTTTTCTGGTTCCATACAATTTTAGGATTATTTGTTCCATTTCTTTGAAAAAAGTGGATGGTATTTTGATAGGGATTGCATTGAATGTGTAGGTTGCTCTAGGTAGCATTGACATCTTCACAATATTTGTTCTTCCAATCCATGAGCATGGAACATTTTTCCATTTCTTTGTGTCTTCCTCAATTTCTTTCATAACTATTTTACAGTTTTCTGAGTACAGATCCTTTGCCTCTTTGGTTAGATTTATTCCTAGGTATCTTATGGTTTTGGCTGCAGTTGTAAATGGGATCTACTCCTTAATTTCTCTATCTTCTGTCTTGTTGTTGGTGTATAGGAATGCCACTCATTTCTGTGCATTGATTTTATATCCTGCCACTTTACTGAATTCCTGTATGAGTTCTAGCAGTTTTGGGGTGGAGTCTTTTGGGTTTTCCCCATAAAGTATCAAATCATCTGCAAAGAGTGAGAGTTTGACTTCCTCTTTGCCGATTTGGATGCCTTTGATTTCTTTTTGTTGTCTGATTGCTGTGGCTAGGACTTCTAATACTATGTTGAATAGCAGTGGTGATGGTGGACATCCCTGCCATGTTCCTGACCTTAGGGGGGAAGCTCTGTTTTTCCCCATTGGGAATGATATTTGCTGTGGGTTTTTCATAGGTCGCTTTTATGATATTGAGGTATGTACCCTCTATCCCTATACTCTGAAGAGTTTTGATCAAGAAAGGATGCTGTACTTTGTCAAATGCTTTTTCTGCATCTATTGAGAGGATCATATGTTTCTTGTTCTAGGATGGAGAAGTTCTTAACCTGTGCCTCAGCAATCTAAAAGTCAGAAGATGGGCTGGCATAAGCCCTTTGAAATTGTTTGCACATTCAAAGATTATGTATGTGTACATTTTTCTAGGTAGGAGATCTGAGCTTTCTCCAGAGGATTTCTTACTTTCCCAACTAAGAAAAGGACATAATTGAAGCAGCATTCTTAAATCTGTAAATATCATGTGGATGGTTTCTCTCAATCAGAAGATGTAACTCAAGACACCTTGCGCCTAGTGTTACTCACTAAAACTAATTTGTGCTAATCCCTTAACAATGCTTTATCATTGAAATTTTGGTTGCTACAGTTTATGCCTCAGCAGTTTTTACATCCTTAATTAGCCTTTTTTTCTATTATGAAAATTTTAACACACATTTGTGCAAAAGAGATTTTAATAAGGCCATAATTATCTCATGCTTATAGATACAAATTAGAAATAAAATAAAGAAACATAATGATCATTACACAGGGAACAATTTCTGCTGAAAAGAGTGCTCAGGCCCTGTGAAACTCTCTCCTCTTTCATGTTCTTTATAATTGTATATCTGAGTGCACAGTATGTGTGCGTCCTTGAATTGGGAATCATCACTGAAGGACAGTATCAAGAGGATCCCTGTTATGGATGTGGAGTCAGGTGACTTGAATTTGGTATCTGCCCTTGCAGTATATTCCATATGGACAGGTCATCTTCCCTGTCTAAGGCCCAGTTTCCACCTCTCTGGGACCAGTGCTATTTATTGGAAATACAGTGTGAACCACACATGCAAGCACATAGGCATTTTAAAATTTTATAGTAGCCATTAAAAAGAGTAAAAAGGTAACAGTGAAGTCAATGTTAATAATATATTTTATTTAACCCAATATCAACATTATTATCATTTCAATATGTAATCAATATAAAATATTATTAAAATGTTGTATAATATTTTTTTTCAAACTAAGTTTTTAAAATCTATTGTATACTTTATGCTGCATATCTCAATTTGGATTAGTCACCTTTCAAGTGCTCAACTTCGACATCTGACTACCTGCTATTGTGTTGGCTTATAGGCTTATATAAAATTACTGCTTTAATTCTATGAACATGGAAGTTAATGAGAAACAAATATTCATCTTTGGAAGTTTGATTTGTGGCTTTATTATATTTTCTATGTCTCTGATTAGTATATTCAATGATTTCTCTATCTTCTTGAAGACATGTAATAAAATTGTACTAATGAATTTAATATCCCTATGTACTAACTCAATGATTTGCGACTGGCTCAGTTTGGATTGACTGAATTTCTCATTATGGATTGTGCTTTACTGCCTTTTTGAATATCTGGTAATTTTTTTATTGGATGTTATTGCATTGTAAAGATAAGGTTATTTGGTACTGCCTATTTTTAGATTTCTAAAATTGTCCCTGAGTCTTGTTCTAGAATGCCTTTATTTGGAAACAGATTGATCCGTCTAGGTCCTGCTTTTATGTTTTACTAGGTAGGACCAGAAGGATGGTCAGTCTAGGGTTAATTTTCTCCACTGCCAAGGCAAGTTCTTTCTTAGCACACTGCCCTGTGAATTATTAGGTTTTCCACTATGGCTTATGGGAACTGGTATTATTCTAGGTCTCCTGTGAGTGCTAGAAACTGTCCCCTGTAATGCATTTTGTTGGCTCTTTCCTCGACCTAAAACAGTTTCCTTATGTGCACATAGTGTTAAGTACACCCGAGGGGAAGCAGAATCTGCCCCTCCAAGTGAGGCGCATTGACGTGTGGATTGTTTTGAGCTGAAGGCAGTTAAGACCCAGCAGACTCAGGAAAGCTTTGTACCCCCCCTCCTCCAAACTTCCTACAAGAATTTAGATAGGGGGCTTGAACCAAGAAGAGAACTATCACCAGGGATAACTTTTATCCAAAAGACTTTTCTGCATGGCATGGGAACCATTTGTTCACCAAACTTTTGCTCTTCTCATCTTCCTGTGAATTGTCTTCCTCCCCTTTGAAGTCCCAGACCTCTGCCCCCTTCTCCTAAGCTCAGGGTGGTATATAAACCTTAATTACCTACCTGCCTAGGAGTCTCATATTTTTACGGAGCTCCCATATGTATGAAATTAAATTTGTTTTTCTCTTGTTAATCTGTCCTTTTCAACTTTATTATTAGCCAGCCAAAGAACCTAAAAGGAAAGAAAGGAATTTTTCACTATCATTCAATCTAGCATAACTGGGCTTACCTTTTAGTGTAAGGATTGTTGCATCATCCTCAAGTTTTCTGATTTGTCTTTCTTTGCACATGAAATCTATTTGACCTTCACAAAATAAAATAGGATGCCACTAATATACATTATTTTCCAATAAAGTTAATAGAATGTAGATTGTTTTAAAGAAAGCATGTTGTTCCTCAATACCATTATATCTTGCTCCATTTATAGATATTTAATTATTTTTCAATTGACTCTATAGAGAACCAGGCAAATGTAATCACAGTTATTCTTTGGAAATTTCTGCCCTTTTTTCTAATTCTAGAGCTGAAATTTAATAATCACATATATGTTCTTCTAGAAAAAAAAGAAATGCTCAAAATTGTTCACTTAGGCAGATGTTTCTCAACATATGCTAAAACTTATTATAAAAGTATAATTTGTAAACCCTCATGATGCAATAATATTCAAGATAGAGGAAATCACATTCCTAGAGTTGCAATAGTATATTTGCCTTTTGAGCATCTTATAATTTAACTGTCTCAGAAATCTTTGTAGTTCCTGACTGCCAAAATATTAATGATGGTTAAAGTAGGTGAAGAAAAATAATCATAATTATTTTTTTACTGTGAATTTTTACAAGATAAAGGACAAAGTCTTTATTTTTAAAATTTACTTATTTATTAGCACAAAAAAAATTAGAGTAGACTTTCCTACTAGTGAATTTGGACAGGAAACTTCTGAAATATAAAATTTATGCGAAGACTGTGATAGATTCTTCTTAAATTGTCCTCCACTGTCAGTTCATCAAGAAAACAAAACAAAATGAAAGAATGGTCTTGAAAAACAAAACCCAAAGAATAAAAGTAAACGTTGGCAGTATGTTACTGTTTAATTATTTATATTACTGAATATTTACAGTGCTCCATCCCTGTGAGCAAATTTGAAAATGAGTATGGTGTTATCCATGTTCCATTTTGCAAAAGAAGATATGATTTAATTGACTCTAATACAGGGCTACTCTCTGTTCTCCTCCCTCTCTTCTTCTTACTGTTCCCCTCCTTCTTTTCGTTCAAGAGTTCTTATATGCATTTAGTTATGATGCAGGCTAGAGTCTGATCCACACAGGTTCAAACAAGAACCACTTGCAAAAACTGCTGCTGTTAGCACTAAGTGGCAAGTTCATTTTCCTGCCACTAAAAACTGCTTAGCTTCTCAGTGGTCACCAATAACAGGTGGTTTTCTAGCTCAAAACTTCTTGTAACCTAAGTTCTATGTAAAGCGATATCCATAATAACCACTTAGCCAGTATTGAATTCTTCTCAAATTTGGGGGAATGTAAGATTGAAGATCTTGGTTCAAAAGTATATTGTATTACTCAGTATTTGCTGTTTTTTTATTTAGTAGGTCAAAAGATCAGCATTGTTTTAAAGAAATGTGTTAACTGCAATTAGAAAAATGATAGTCATTATATAATAATATATCGACAGGGATAAAAAGTCTTCATTTAAGTATGAAATCTTATAAATTTTAATGGTTTTGCCCAACCCAACCTTTTCATGAACAATTTTAGTAGCTGAAGCACTATTGCACTTATTAGTCCATAATTTTCCCCATATTGAACATGTATTAGGGCCCTGGTGAGACTTTCTTTGCTGTCCAGCAGGAAAACTCAATATTCAGCCTTCAGCAAAAGCCAGGCATTTTGCTTTTTTTGAAGTGGCAAATCCCATAGAGATAAGAAAGCTCTTTAATCTTGATAATTGGCTCTTCCCCTCAGGAGGTGGCAGGTAAAGTTAGTAAAAAGCAATTTAATGACATGAATAATGTAACCAATATAAAAACTCATTTAAGGTATGCACAAATAACCGTGGTCAAAGAAAGTAAACATTTGTTGGTTTAATAGATACAGCATAGAATGACTGCACTTTTTAAAATGACTTCATTCTGTAGAAGTATTAAATTGCTATTCCAAGACAGCCAATAATTTACTTTGCAAGGAAAAATGTTTAGATATTCAAAGAAGTAACATGAAGTGTTCTTTAGTTCTTGGTGAAAAAAGGACCAGTGGGGTGCTTGAGAAGGGTTGTGTTTTAATCTGCAGAAACTTTTTGTTCCTTCATGCTGTGGTTCTACTGTTGGTTTCTTTGGTTTGTTAAGTATGAAGGGACATCACAGGCAAGGAGTGAAATTCTACCAGTTTTTGGTAATTTTTGCATCAAGCAAGTGACTTGAGCAGCTGGTCGATTATAGTCCTCCCAAGAGGAGGCAACTTGGTGGGGGAGGGGGGCGGATCTCTCCTGGGCCCTCAGATCTGTAGTGCTCATACCACACATGTATTTGTATTCTATTTTAAGGAAATGTTATATGTTGATGATACCTCAGGCTCCTCTCTTTCTCTCCCTTAATCTAACCTTAGTATCAAGCAAGTAAGTTTGATGCTGGAAGCAGTTCCAGTTTAACTTTTCTGAAATACTCTCAAATAAATTTGAGCTAGTTTTCCTCAGTTCTATTCACAAAATAAGGTTTCTACATACCACTTCATATGACTCTATATGCATTCGTTTATTTGTGATCTGTTTTATACCATTCTGAAGAGTCAGATTGTAGAATTTTATTCCTTCTTTATTTAGAAGATATTAATATGCCAGTGATGGTTTTTTTTGGGGGGGAGGGTTACTTTTCTGGACAAAAAATGTAAAATGTTCCCAGGAATGAACATTTTCCCTCTGCCACTAATCTTTCTATCTCTGCCAACTGAAGTGCTGGAAATATTGTTTTGTTTTGTAATATTTCAGGAAAAAAATGGAAGCAAATTAGATTTCACATAGTAAACTTTGAGTACCTAATAACTAGTCCAGGGTTTGTTTTGTTTTTGTCTTATAAAGATGAAAAGTAACAGGTTTTAATAAAAGGTTATAATTTTCCTGGAAAAGTCTGACATGGAAAAACGTGCAATGGGAAAAAAACCATAGAACCACCTTGCTTTCCCTCATGTCATCAAAGCAAGAACATCATCTTCAGTGTACCTGCCTTTAAAAATTGTGTCAAAACATGTGTCATCTTAGGAGCACCTGGGTGGTGCAATCAGTTAGGCATCCAACTCTTGGTTTCAGCTCAGGGTTGTGAGATTGAGCCCCCCCAACCCCCATGGAGTCCTGCATCAGGCTCTGCACTCGGCACGGAGTCTGCTTGAGATTCTCTCTCTCTCTCTGCCCCTCCCACTCATGCTCTCTCTAGCTCTCTCTCAAATAAATAAATCTTAAATGAAACAAAACATTTATCATCTTAGAGAAGAAAACATAGATTGTAGCATGAAGATCAGTATGTTTCACTTAAGAGTTCCTAGGGAACTCTTGCCAAGCATCTACATCAAATTGTTGGGTGTTTTTCCATTTTCGTAAAAATAAAAAATCTGAACCGTGCATCTAATCATATGATTTAAAGATATTAGCATACTCCTGATAATGTTAAGTATATCTCTAAGCAATCCCAGGCAGGAGAAGTAAGTAGAAGTTCCTAGGCAGAAAGTCTTTTGAGAGCAGAGTCTAAGTCTTAGGATTCTTGATGCCCTGCATGGATCATTTTTGAGTCTGGCAAGTGTGCTAAATATATATATATTTATATATATATATATGCGAAAACAATCAGATTTTTTGTATTCTCAAGTGACCGCTAAACACATATTCTAACTTTTATAAGACGCTGTGTCTTTTGGTGTTTATATAATACATTGGGAGAGTATGGTATGTTTTAATGGAGTCCCATGAGTGTTATGATCATACTTTTGACAACAAGAAATTCCTTTTCAGTTGCATTTCTAGTTTTAGTCCTACTCATATAATTATGATACCTTTCAAACAAATTATACATAGTAAAACTATTCCAGATTTCTGACTTCAAGGAGTAAACAACACATTTTTTAAAATATCCTCTGGTTACTCTTAATTATTCACCTAGGAATTACTTCATTTATATCTACCGTATTCTCTCTCTCTACCTTCTCTCTATGTCTCTTTCTCTGTGAATCACACACATACACATACACAAGCAAACTGTTACTTCCTACCTTGTTTCTTTCATCCATGTAATAATCTTAACCTAACACATCTTCTTCCTATGCTTCTGAGGGAGGGAAGCTGAAGGGACTCCATTTTAGAAAGGGTCCACCTCTGCTGGTTTTCTGCTAGGCGCCATTGACTCATGTTCTATATTTTATATGTCAATAAGCCAAAGAAGCTATGCTCCAACTCCAAGTGGGAAGCAAGAAGGTTAATCATTCTCTGAGTTTTGTCCTAAGGCCCCAAACACATGATAACACCTAAGAGCCAGATGCCAAACACATTCCAGGTCATCAGCTGCAAACAAACCTCAGCTGATCATCAATACCCCCTAAAGAACACCTGTTATTCACCTGTCACTCACCTTTGATCAGACCCTACCGTAGGTTCCTGAAGGAACACATACCCTAGACCTCTTTCTAATATAAACTCCCAACCCCAAGCGATGGAGAAACTCACTCTCCTTTCCTTTCTGAGTCTCCCAGACACTCCATCTGCTCTACTCTATCACTTATGCTATTTAATAAAATTCCGCTTCCACTTTCTCTGGCCTGCATTTGATTTCTATCCTGCATGAAGTCAAGGAGTATTTTGGATGGTATTTTGGGACACCCTGGGGTTCTCAGACCCAGCCTGCCTGCATCACTAGCCATCCAATTCATACTTCCCCTTTCTTTCAAGGCAGAACATCTGATTGTCTCTAAGAAGTCTCTTCCTGACCAGCTTTCAGTCAGCATCAAGTTATGGGGTGAATCTGCCATATGTTTGCATAGGTATTGCCTTCTATTTATTCTTTTTTAAAATCTTATTTAAAATCAATTAATTAACATATAGTGTATTATTAGTTTCAGAGGTAGAGTTTAGTGATTCATCAGTTGCATATAACACCTAGGGCTCATTACATCAAGTGCCCTCCTTAATGGCCATCACCCAATTACCCCATCCCCCCACCCACTCCCCTCCAGCAACCCTCAGTTTTTTTCTTATAGTTAAGAGTCTCTTATGGTTTGTCTCCCTCTCTGACTGTATCTTACTTTATTTTTCCCTCACTTTCCTTATGTTCATCTGTTTTGTTTCTTAAATTCCACACGATTGAAATCATGTATTTGTCTTTCTCTAACCGACTTATTTCACTTAGCATAATACTGTCTAGTTCTATCCATGTCGTTGCAATTGGTAAGATTTCATTTTTTATGGCTGAGTAATATTCCATTATATATATTTCTTCTAATAGTAAACTTTTCAGTATATATATTTCTCATATAATTCTATTTATTCTTATATATAAACTCTTTGAGAAATATAATTCTGGTCTATACTGTATGTCCTAGTGAACCATACCTTATATTATTCAACCTCCTCAAATATACAACCCTAAGAAATAAGTTCCTTCTTTTTAGAGAAACATCTCATTTCCAGAATACCACATTATATATACTCATTTTAAATAATCTTTAAAGTACAGAAAAGTATAAAGACAAAAATTAAAGCCTCCTGTAATCCCAGTACTTGAGCACTGTTGCCATTTTTTTGAATCAATTCATAATAAGGAGATCGATATATAAAAAAACTTGAATAACGATTTGTGGTTAGATCAGTTCACTTAACAAGTTGCAAATGCATCAAGCTCTGAATTTAGATTAATTCTAAAAACTGATTACTTTCTAACTTTGATAATTCATGTTTAACAATGCATTACAATGCAGATTTTGGTCATGTTGCTTAACCTATCAGATTAGCACATTTACATCAGTTATTTGGTTGCAATTAAGGATCTTGGTAACTAGGATTTACAAGTAAATTAACCAAATGAAATAACTTATTACCTTAATAGCTTAAATGAGGTTTTATCTAATTTCTCTGAGTGGGTAATTTTTAGTTGATTTGGTTCTAAGTATATGCCTCCATCAAACTTTGGATCTTAATAAACCATCTCGAATCTTGGACTTTAGAAGCAGTGCATGAGAAAACATTAGCTAAAACTGTGGCTATTATTTATAGG
The DNA here is from genome assembly GCF_009762305.2 of Zalophus californianus. Lineage (NCBI taxonomy): Eukaryota > Metazoa > Chordata > Mammalia > Carnivora > Otariidae > Zalophus > Zalophus californianus. Next base: position 77,353,246 of record NC_045605.1, read on the forward strand.
TGGGTTTTGTTTAAACAAGGTAATGATTCTGAGATTGATTCTATTCGTATAAAAACTTATCAAAATGCTCCCCGTTAGGTGGGGCAAAAGGATAGAGGAAGGTTGAATTGATTTTTTGTTGCTGTTTATGACAAGAATGAGACAATGTAATTTACACTAAAAAAAAAAAACCTGTTGGATATATAATTCTGGCTCTCATATTAATGATCTTGGTTTCTGGAAGTGCTTCAGGAGCTTAGCTGTCCAGTTTTATCATTTTCTGCCAAGTGTTAGAGATCTTAATTGCTACATTTCATTAGGCAAAAGAATTCAATAAAGAATATTTTAAAATAAAGCATAGTTATTACAGGCTGCACACTGTAATTTAAGTCTTGACTGTTGGCCTCTTACAGCAACCACCCAATGTAAAGTCATGCGACTGGATTAACCAGGCATGGCGCAGCTCAAACGCCCTCTTCTAAAGAAAGATTCTACCCTATCAACTATTGTGACATCTAGTTTAAAGTTTATCTATTTTTTTCTTTTCGTTTCAGTTCAGAGGTTGAATCTTTAATGTAGACTTTAAGTACCTAAAGGTGAAACGATAATCACTCCTTTTCCTGAGATCCACTATGCACAATAGCACTGATACATTTATTGAACAAAAAATAACATGGTTTGCACGTTAGTCCATTAACTGCTTCATATTCATTGGTTTAGCACCATGGACGATGACAACACAGTTCTAAAATTAAATCGGTCCACCATCTTAGTTATAAAGTATTGAAAAGCGATTTTTGAGATTAAAATGATAGGCAGCAATAGGTTAGGGTCCTAAAAAGGATATGAAATCCTGGTCTCAAATATCATGCAATGTAAATGTATTCTTTGTTAATTTGTAGAACCAAAAGGGAAGCATTTCACCCTTTTTTGTTGTTCCGAAGTTATGATCTCAAAGATCATTCAGTTTTGAGCATTTGAACCTCTATAAACTAGTTTACAAAGCTTATGCAGTAAGTTGTAAATCATGGGAGCAGGGACAAAAAAAAAAAAAAAAAAATAGAATGCAGAATCTCCCTGACTTTGCTAAACTGAAAGAATCCATCTCTTAGCTTTCAAGATTTTTATGTGAAGCCACCATGAATAATAATCTTTGCTCCAGGGAAAGTGTCCAAAAGTCTTGTTAAATCAAACTCACCCTTGATTTGAAGGAGACAATTATAATGATGTTATTTCCCGAATTATCTTAAATAAATTTAGAATCTGAAAGAACCATAATGATTAGCGAGCTCATACAGATTAAGGGCAGCTACAAATATCAGAAAGGACATCCCTTCCAATTCTTCATCACCCAGGCAATGTTCCTTCTGCACAGAGTAGTTCAACAAGTATTTTTATTTCTTTATACTTCACCTGTCCCTAAAATTATGTATATTATATTATAGTAGATGACTTCAGTAGTAGATGAACAAAGGCCTAGATAGATAGATAGATAGATAGATGATAGAAAATGTTTCTAGATGTGGTCCAAAAAATAGTCTTTAAAAATTATTGGGGCCCTCAAAGACAAAAACATTCCAACTCTCACCCAACTAAAATTGTTACTATCCTATTGATAAAATTTAGAATCACATTCTTTAAAATGTGCTATAAAATCTGGCTTTCAAATTTAAAATCCAGTTATTTTAATATGGAAAGTTCAGTGAGCATTATAGTGGTATCACCTACTATTTTGACTTATTTTGATTTTCAAGCACCCAAACACACACACACACACACACACACACACACACACACACACACACACAAACACACAGACTGGTCTTTTGCCCTAATGCTTGACATGTATTTTCCCTTATGATTTTAAGTTTTTATTTTTCTTTTCAATTACTCAGATTTCAATTAACATCTCAAAGATTTAATATTTAGCACGTTGATTTATAATAATTACAATACTTAAAGTTCTTGTCATAAATGTATGAAATTGGATTATTTACTGACAGTTTTTTTACATGAACACAATTCATTAGTAGAAATGCCATTTTTCTCTTATTTTCAAGAGTCTATAGATTGAAATACTGAGCTTTTTAAAAATCTTTTAGCTTTATTCACTTTTTTTCTTAATCCCACTGAGTGAAGGGATTCAGGTCTAGCGATGACTAATTCCAAGCTGATATGTAATTGCTACTACACTACCATTATATGAAGAATTATATTATTTATACTTCAGTACTCATTCAATTTAACCTAAATTCTTCAAAAATTACACTTGACTGAGATGAAACATTTCCATACCTGAAATTTTTCCTATATGTTAAGTCCTGTTCTTTCTTTGAGCCTTTTATATTTATATTTATATTTCATAAATCTAAGCTAATGGTGACTTTAGCAATGCTTTAGATTAGATTCCCCTCAAAACCTTTATTAGCTTAATAGATCTCAGTTTTATGATGTCTAACCATTAGATCCCATTTCCTCTTTACAATATTCTCCCTGGTTTCTGATAATACTCAGAACATTATCTGTTTTTGTTCCATGTTATCTTTTTCGGATATACATATTTAACTTCAAATATAGGGGAGTTTCTTCTACTAATCAGTGAAGTAAATTATGGTCTTTTTTTTAAAGATTTTATTTGAGAGAGAGAGCAGTGCACGTGTGCACACACACAGATCGGGAGAAGCAGGCTCCCCACCGAGCAGAGCCCGATGCGGGGCTCAATCCCAGGACCCTGGGATCATGACCCGAGCAGAAGGCAGGCGCTTAACTGACTGAGCCACTCAGGCGCCCCTGATTTGAGATTTTTTTTTTTTTACTTTTATCAAAAATTCTGTTTAAGATTTTTAATTTTTCCAAAGAACTTCAAAACAGAGAAACAAGACACACTTAATCAGGTCTCTCTGGAAAAATCTTAGTCAATGTAGCAATTTCACCTTAATTTTTGAGCAAATATGCCAGGAATTCTAATTGCTAGTTTCTTTGTACCACATTTGAAATTATGTGTTTACAAATTCTTATTTAAGAATTTCAGTGTTCTTTGTACATGACCAGCTCAGCACAGTGTCATGTCACCTTCACATTTGATGTCTGTTCCTCCTGCTGGTCAACAGTTAGTTGATTAGGTTGTTTTCTGCATAAGATTTTCCTTTCCGTCATAATCAGAAGTATTCTTTCTGAATGTCAGCCACACGGAGTGAATCCAGATGGGTTTCCCTCAGGTTCACGGAAGAAGCGTTCGGAAAGGAGCGCTCCCCCGCCTTCCGGCAGCTTCCTGTAGGTGGCAATCTCACTGTCAAGAGCCGTCTTGACATTACGCAGGTCTTGGTATTCCCAAAGGTGACCTTCCTTCATGTTCTGAATCTCATCCCGCAGGCGGCCAGTGGTGTCTCGGTAGTTAGCTTCAATGGCGTTCACTTCCATTTCACGCACCTGGCGTTCAAGGCACTCTTTAGTTCCTTTCAGTGCAGGTGAGGGACTGCACCTGCCTTCCGCACTCCGCCGACTCCTGCTTCGCCTGCCGCAGGGCGTCATTGTTCCAGTTCGCAGCCCACGGGAGGGCAGTAAACTTGGACGTGTACCTTTCCTCAGCCTCCTGAAGCTTCTCCGCGGCAATGCTTTCATACTGCTGGCGTCCATCACTCAGGGCTTGCCTACTTATTTTAAACGTGGTTTTACTTACGATGAACATTTTGAGATCTAAGTTCATTTTCTTTCCAAACGTTCTTCTCTCTTTTGTTGATATCCTTTTAGAAGGACATGCTTGGAATTTAGATAAATATTTGTTATCTCAGTATCATCAGCTCTAGGTGAACGTTGTCATGCATCTCAGTAACCTAACCATCATTCCTCTGTGCTGCCAGAGCATGTCATGAGGGTCTCTTATAATATTTGTTTAAATAATAACTTTCTGTTGGTTATAGTTTTATTACTGATGTTCGCCAACTGCCTATGGTAATTTATTCAAACATCTTCCCTCACTCTTGGTATGTGCATATGTAAAACCGTATTTAATAAAAGCCACATTGCAGAGATTAGGGATTTTATGAGATCTGTGTATGGCACTGAGTCAGTCTATAGTTCCCTGAACACGTTTATATCATTTATCTGTGCTCTCTCTCCCTGTTCTTTTCCACTCACCTCCACCCTTTACCATACCATAAAATTTTCCTGTTCTCTTTTGTAAAATCATTCCTAAGCTTCTTTATTTCTCCAGCACATGATACATGGAAGGAAAATTTTTGAACTAATATGAATTTATTTAGATTTTTAGAAGTCATAACTTTATTCAGTGCAAAAGACATTAGTATTGTGCGGGTGGGGGAATTAAAAATATCCTGCCCAATAACCCCTCTTTGTTTGTTCATATCTTTATATTTTCCAAATGTCAGGCTCGAGTTGAAGATTTAAGAGGTGATTTTACTTTGTTAATTTTTATGATAAATATACATACATTTAAAAATATATATACATACACTTTATTGTATATGACATCTTTTTGTAGAAAGGATTTGAAGAGCAAATTAAATAGATGCACACGTGTATATACTTACATGCGTGCACATATATGTATTTGAAGAATTAGCAGCAGAGAATAAAGATCATAAAAAGGAGGAGAGAGAAACATCCCTGAGGGGGTAAAGTAACTGAATATTAAATTCATTTCTGGGGCACCTGGGTAGCTCAGTCAGTTGAGCGTCTGCTTTCAACTCAGGTCATGATTCCAGGGTCCTGGGATCGAGCCCCATGTCTGGCTCTCGGTTCAGCCAGGAGTCCGCTTCTCCCTCTCCTCCTGCTCCTCCCCCTGCTCATGCTCTCTCTTTCTCAAATAGATAAATAAAATCTTTAAAAAAATAAAAAAATTCATTTCTGAAAATTACAGACAGGAACATTCAGTAAGCTAATATAAATCATTTGGTATAATAATCAGAATAAAGGCATATTGATTTCTACCAAGAAAAGATATTTTCATGGCGTCAGGTTGTAAAAGAATTATTTTGTAAGACTGTCTTTAGTCAAAGTTGAGCAACATGTTGGGTAATGTCATCAGGAGAGAGTTAAAATATGGAAGTGACTATTTCTTTGCATGACCTTTGGTGACGCAGAACATTGGAAGTCGATCAACTGAATTTCTAACCTTCCCTTTAAGACCTTTCCCACCACAAATTACATAAAGATTGACCTCGGTTCTTCGATTTGTTTGTACTAAGCTCTATGAAACAACTCAATGTGTTGACATTTTCAGTGCTACCGGTTTGGATACAATCAAATTGTTGGATTTACAATGATGTAGTTAATAAATAAATGTTATTGACAAATTAAATACAAGCCTACTTTCTAAAATAAAAATGTTGGTTATTTCTGAAAAAGACTTTTGCATATGTATGTAAAAATCTTTTTATTATAATTTTTAATTGAATGTTTTACTTATTTTCTTGAAATGTTTGTAAAAAACATTTCTAAATTCTAATAATGACTTGGTCCCAAGATGGCTATTTTTTTAGGGATATGTTTTGTTTAAGTTGAGGATATATGTATTGAAATCAGAGGTATATTTATATTGACAAAGAGAGAGTAGATACTAAAAATAGATCTTTTTTTCTTAAGGATGTTTCAATCTTCATTGAGTTAGCGTATTTTCTAAGGCAAGCACCATGAAATAAATTTTCTTCCTTATATAGGTAGGATCTACCTCAGTTTTTAGTTTACAATTTGAAACTTTTATTTTGCTGTCTAGCTTTATTTTTGAATAAGGCAAGCTGTGCTAGATTAAAAAATATACATAATGTTGAGCTACCTGTGTGTTTGTTTCTTTCAAGAGTAATTATATTTATCACAAATATGCTAATATAGTTTTTTTGTTGTTCATCTCTTTATAATTCTTCTATAAAATGTAGGAAAAAGTCTTAAACATATTAATCCTGCTCTAAAATAATTAAAATGATTTATATATCATTATAGAAGAACTAAAGATATTAATAGAAAAATCATAAATATAATAAAAATGAATCAGATATATGAATATATTCTTAACCTTCCTAATAATGCATAAAGTACAAATAAAAACAATAGTACAATCTTTTCTAATATAACAGTTTTGCAAATTAAAAAAAAAATCAGTGCTGACCCAATAAGTAGTCACAAGTCAATTCTTTCTTTTTTAAGATTTATTTATTTATTACTGCGGGGAAGGGCAGAGGGAGAGGACGAGAGAGAATCCCAAGCAGACTCCATGCTGAGAGTGGAGCCTGACAGACTCTATCCCAAGACCCCAAGATCATGACCTGAGCAAAATCAAGAGTTGGATGCTCAACTGACTGAGCCACCCAGGTGCCCCACAAGTGAATTCTTATACATGGTCAAGGTGGAGTGAAAAATGATATAACTTTTGAGAAGACAAATTATAAATGTATCATTAAATTTGAATGCATATACTCTACCAATTATATTTTTTGCAATTTATATATTTTCATGAAAGAGAAATTGTATAAAATATTCTAATATCTATAACAATGGGAAGAATAATAAAGTAAGTTAACAGTGCTTTCCTTCTCAGAAAATTTATTTTATTTATTAATGTTCTATATAGACCTAACTCAAAAGAACTAATCAATCAAATAGTGCCAAGATGATAAATACATAGAAAGCTTATCAATATACTGATCTTCATGAGATGAATTTGTAACTGTAACTTCAACCATCCTTTTGTTTATATTACCATGACCCCAGTTAAGCTACCCCAGACTCTAACTAGCTTCTGTGAAGTGCATGCCATCTCACATGAAGTTAATCTGTAGCACTTGCTTACACAATCTGTGCGACATAGGAAATAACTCAGTAAAACTTAGTTTATTGTCATCATCATTCCTTGATCATCACTTTCCTTGATCATCACTTTTCACACACACACACACACACACACACACACACACTTAAAGCTAAATGGAACTTTTAATATTTTCCAAAATAGAAGGAAATATTATACCTGCAAGAGACACTTAGAATACTTTGATAGAATGAATCATGGAACACTACATCACAAACTAATGATGTAATATATGGTGATTAACATAACAATAAAATTTAAAGAGAAAAAAGAATACTTTGATAGATGTGTAAAATGAGTATGTAAGCAGTTTTACCATAAGAAATGTTTATCTTTGAAATAAATATAGTATTTAAATTTTGTATTTTTAAGATAATAGAAACATAATGTCATAGACACTGAGCTGCATAAATCATCTCTATTTTCATCCTTCAGAGTTTCCATAAAGCCCAAGCTAAGTACTCTGGTTGTCTTCTGCAAGACTTTATTGAGTGTGGTATCTTGTTCAGTGAATAGCAGAGGGATGGAGGCTGGGGAAAGATGAATGTGAAGACTAATGTTTTTCATTATCTTTGTAGCATGGTTATTGTCCCATTCTAAAATCTTAAATGGATATACTTGTCATAAAGACAAAGCAAAACAATAAAATAAAAAAATCTGAGTAAAAAATAAAACCCACGTAGCTGTAACAAAGTACAAAGTAAAACAATGAGCAGTGAGTAGGAGGCATTCTGTCACAGATATTTTAGTCCGTATGATGACTGCCTATAGAAAAGAACAGTAGGGGCACCTGGGTGGCTCAGTTGGTTAAGCATCTGCCTTTGGCTCAGGTCATGATCCCAGGGTCCTGGGATCGAATCCCATGTTGGGCTCTTTGCTCAGCAAGGAGCCTGCTTCTCCCTCTCCCTGCTGCTCCCCCACTTGTGTTTGCACTCTCTCTCTCTCTGTGTGTGTGTCAAAAAAAATTAAAAAAAAGAAAAGAATAGTAATTAAGGAACATCTTAGCTTGAATTTTGTGTGTATCTCAGTTAACCTACCTACCTACTGGTGTTCTATGCTTTTAATAATTCAGAATTGAGACTTCCTGAAAAAAGACTCAGGAAAAGCTCACCTCTAGTGAGAAGTTCAGCAACACTTTTGTCTTTTTATCATCTTTCTTTACCTTTGTTCTACTATTTATTCATTAAGGAGTGTGTACCTATATTCACTTTCACCTTTTAGCTTGAGGAATTTAAATGTCAATATATTTCTACATCTATCTAGTGATCTACATAAGACAGTGATGCTATATTTTCATGGAATGGGTATGTGTGTTTGTGGGTGGGGTGGGGTGGGTGGAGGTGAGGTTATATAATTTGGAACCAGACAGATACGTGTGCAAATGCTATTTTTTCATATACTATTTGTTCCCTTAGTGTCAACTGACAAACATAAAGACAAAGACCAATATATTAAGGATTGCAGAACAGAAATAAAGGTAGAACTTGAAATATTGAGTAGCTTCACCATCCTTGGATTTCCTGCCCTTGCATTTTTTGATACATAAGAAAAACAGTACTTTATTTGTTTAGCTTAATTCTAATGCATCCTTTAGAAATATAATAGGCTTATTACATAGCATTATTGACCTATCAGTGATATTAATTTGCCATGCGTGTTTCTTTAGCTACCTAAATATTATACAAAATATATTCTGATATGCACTTGTGATGTTATGAACAAAATAAAAATGCACTAATATGTATACTATATGGTAGTGTGTGTGTGTGTGTGTGTGTGTGTGTGTGTGTTGCTGCAATTCATGAGTATAGCTATCTTCCTGGGACACAGAGGTGAGAGTTAAAGGACTAAATTAGAAAGGGACAGGCACTAAGGAAGGCACGAGTTACATTTCTTCTTGGAAAACACTAATCCCATTTAGATATTATAAGGCAGTTAGGCAGAGGAAGTGGGACAAGATAATAAATTTCCAAAATTAATGAAAATGTTTACCTAGGGACATTCTGGAAAAGTGCTCTTTATAGAGTGTAATAGATGACAACATAAAACTGTTTCCATACAATATTCTAGTTAATTAGCTTAATAATGAATTAGGTAATAGGCACTTCCAGTGATAAAAAGATTTGGTCCACAGTTCTGATGAATGGCTATGTCACATTTAGCAGTTTATAGATCCATGCTGAAGTTATTTATAGATTCATGCTGAAGATTAATGCAGATTACATTTATTTGTCCCTGACTATTTAAGAGGTTAATCTTCAGCTAGGTTTTCCCAGCACCATGGGAAGAAAGATCTGGAATAGGACTCAAGGTAAATGTATAGAGGATAATACTGTCAAGTGTCTGCTCCAACAAAATTAAAGATAAATGTATTTCCTTTATGTACCCATCACTCCTGAAAGAGTAAACAGTCATCAAAAATCCAGGTAATGGCATTCTTAACAGTTTGATACTTTGTAAAAAAAAAACAACAAAACACTACATTTGTTTACTTTGTTTCATGCTGGGAGGAATTTATTTGTTTATCTCCTCTGCCCAATCTTCTCTTCTAAGAGAGATGACATACTAGATGGATGTGAAATAGTTGTCCAAGAAAACTGACTAATTTAAGAACAAAAACATTAACTTGGCTCATTTTATTTAACACAGTTCTGAAAGGAAGGTTTTAGATCACTCTGCTTTAAAAAACCTGCTAGAAAGCACTCCAGACTATGAAGATATCTGATAAAGATTAAATATACTTTTGTTTTATTTTAAAATTGGAATAACTCTGTCTAATTGACCTTGTCCTCTGGTAACAGATATGCCAGACCCTGAGGATGATCCTGGGTCTAGCTGGAAGTGTGCATAGATGGCTCAGCATTTCACTTGGGAAGCAGACACAGGGATAGCCACAATAGAAATTGTGAACTTCTTCCTTTTTATACTAAAACAGATACCTTTGAACAAGATCAATTATAGGACTTTCTCTAAGATTTTTTGGCTAAAATAACTATTCATATTGCTGTTAATGGCAATTTTATGTGTTATCAGTTGGGAAATTCAGAATAATAAACAAGAAACAAAATTGCAGAAAAGAGAGACCAGGAGAAGAAATCTAAGCGCCGGTTTAGAAAATCCTATGAATACTATTTTAATGACTGAACTAAAATTGGGTCTGTATGATTTCTTTTTAATATTCAAACTTCTATATGAAATGTTTTCAATGATTTAGGGTTTGTGAATACCCGTGACTCAATTTTATTGCTTTGATGTGCAATATATCAATCTCATTACACTGACTCATATATGGTATTATTTTCTATTAGTAATTCCTATAAAAGTCACTCTGGAGTAAATATTTAAAAATAGAAGCTGCAGCATACATTGTGTTTCAAAAATATGAGCCAAAATCATTCTTAGGATGTGTCATTGAGGAATATTTTGGAGGTTTTATTTTATGTTATTTCAAAACATTTTCCCAGTATTAAGCTAAAAAATAAATCCATTATTCACATTCTTTTAGAATTAGGTTAAGAGAATTATCAGCAAATTTCATTTTACTAAATAGACAAAATTAAGTAGTGGAAACAGCTTTGTTAGAGTGACATTTAGACTCAAAACAAATTTTTTTAAAGATTTATTTATTTATTTGAGGAAAGGTGCATGCACGCACATGCAAGTGGGGAAGGGGAAGAGGGAGAGCATCACCATGCAGACTCCCTGTCCAGCGCAGAGCCTGACATGGGGCTCAATCTCACGACCCACCCATGAGATCATGACCTGAGCCAAAACGAAGAGTTGGACACTCAACCAACCAAGCCATGCAGGTGCCCCTCAAAACAGAATTATACTTCATTGTCTTCCAACTTCCTACCCATTATTCAGTTCCCTCTATGGGAAATAAATATCCACCAAACCTCTATCTGAAACTTCTGGAGAGTTTTTAAAATACGTTTTTTTTTTTTAAGATTTTATTTATTTGACAGACAGAGACACAGTGAGAGAGGGAACACAAGCAGAGGGGGTGGCAGAGGGAGAAACAGGCTTCCCGCTGAGCAGGGAGCCCGATGCGGGGCTCAATCCCAGGATCCTGGGATCGTGACCTGAGCCAAAGGCAGATGCTTAATGATTGAGCCACCCAGGTACCCCCAAAATAAGTTGTTTTTTAATCAGCTACAAATTCCTCTATCACTGTCACTAATTTGTTCTTATTTTGTCATCTGGAGCAGGACCAACAATACTATACATCCTGTGTGATCTTTTTCCAGTATACATTCTTAGCTGGACATTGTTTTTCTTTATAGACAGCCCCAAATTAGTCTCAGGATCCATTAATACATAAAACTTAGAGGTCTTTTTTTTCCTCATTCAATAAATTAAATTATAATAAATTATTTTCTTACCACTTCATAGCCCCTTGAACCTTTGGATACAATTGTCCATGGAAAGTCGATTTCCCAAGATTATTTTTATTATGACTGGATACTTGAATTGGTTCCAAAGAGTTGTATTTGGGACAATTTTTTAAAGATATGGGAAAGACTGTGCTCAGTTTCTCCTCCCATATCGAATTTTAAGACTAGTTCCTAAGTTAGATTATCAGTATATGGTTATGCCTCTATTACCTCTACAAATATAAAAACTAGGAAAACTCAAAGTTTTTTTTAACAGTTGTATTCTAGGAGTGACTTATTTGACAGTTGATGTCACACCACTACTGAGATTGACTGAGTTGAACTCTCTCCTCACTTTTAAGTGGAAAAAAAAAAAAAAAGATGACGTGAACATTAGTAACTGAGGCAATTGTCACAGTACCAGACAGTGAATTGAGATTTTCAGACCTAAAGTAACAAAAAATTTTTAAAATGATAAATTGCATCTATATATATATATAGTTTTGTAAATAAAAAGAATTCTTTTAAAGAATAGTGAAGTTCATGCTAAAGTTTGTTTTTATTTTTTTCAAAGCCTTAGAAGGGCAAAAATAGAACTGATGATAATAAAGCAAAAATTTTGACATCTCCTATCAATTTGAATGGCATGTTACGTTGCTTCCTGTAAGATGAATCCTAAGGTAAAAACTATTCCTTGTCGGATTCAAATATGCAAGTGTGTGTATTTTTTGATATTTCTGTTTGAAGAGGAAAGATCAAGGATGCAAACAACTTGGTTTTTCACAATAAGTAATTATGTTGGCAAGGATGAGAAAATTTTTGTTTTATTAAGCAGGTCCTCACAAAAGGAAATGCAGGATGGACGTTACCTCAGTTACCTCAGTATATAGAGATTTAGGGGATGGACATTACCTCAGTATATAGAATTCCTAATTTTAACATTTTAATTTATGGGAACACTAACCTACAAAATACATGAGTAAAGATTGACATAAATGGGTGAAGAATTAGTTATCCCAACTGCGTTATATCCAAATGCTCTTTTATGTGTGATTGACAAAACATTATTTTTATATATGATAACTTGAAAATGCATATCCATGTAGATTCCCTTGGGAAAAAATAATTTAGTTGTACAATAAACTTAAAAATGAATAAAAGCTTTTATAATGATGGAAAAAAGTTAAGTAATATTTCTGTTTATTCTATGTTTTTAAGAAAGTGTCTGAAGGAAAAATTCCAAAATATATTTTGTGTTTAGGATTAATTGAGCTTCTTAGATTTGTGGGTTTATAGTTTTTATTAAACTGGAAGATATTTTTGTATTACTTCTTCAAGTATTTTTCCTGATCCTTTTCACTGAGGGATTCCAATTATATGTATGTGTATTAAGCTGTTTGAAATTGTCCCATGGCTCTCTGATGCTGTTTATCTTTTATTTTCTAATCTCTCTCTTCTTGGTCTGTATTTTATTTTAGATAGTTTCTATTGTAATGTCTTCAAGTTCACTAATATTTTCTTCTGCAGTAACTGATCTGCCTTTAATCTCAGCTATTGCATGTGTTATTTCAGACAGTGTTTATTTTTCTATTTGTCTAAAGTTTGATTTAGATTATGGTTTGTATTTTCTACATCCACCATTCAAAATCTCAGCATTCCTCCACCTTCTTGAGCCATATATAGTTCAAGTTATAGTTATATAGTTATAATAACTGCTTGCCTGCTCTTGTTTATTAATTCTATCATTTGTGCCATTTCTGGGTCTCTTTCTATTGATTAAATTTTCACCTTCTTATGGATTGTCTGCTTTTTGGCATACAGATAATTTTTTATTGAATACCAACTGCTGTGAATTTTGTTTTCTTGGGTATTGGATATTTTCATATCCCTATAAATATTCTTGATCTTGTTCTGAAGCACATTTATTTTGAAAACATTTGATTCCCTAGAGGCTTGCTTTTAAAATCTGATAGATGAAACCAGCGCAGCCATGAGTTTATGACTAATCTTGCCCCACTACCTGGCCAAAACCCTTCTGATAACTCTACTTGATGCTTTCTGAATCATGAGTTGTTTTCCATTTTGGCTTGTGACAAGAATTATTCCTGACTCTGGTTTTGTTTCAGATTAAGTGATAATATAATCCTTATAGATTGTTCTTTCACTGGTCTGGGTTAGTTTCCTCACCATTACATGTGAATCATTTCTCAGCTAAGAGCTCTAGGATGACTTTTTTGCAGATCTCTGGAGCTCTCTTTTGTGTAGCCCTCTCTTCTATGGTATTCTGCACATGAGACTCCAGCCACCTTGACTTCTACAGATATGCAGTTCTCCTTCTAGATAATTGCATTTTTACCACGGGAACTTTTGAGATTTTCTTTCTGCATATTGGTCCCATGTTCCTGACCTCTCCTGGTTTTAATTCACTATGTATGTTATCTCTGTTAAGTTCCTGTTGCTTTTCAATTCAGCTCCTCTCTTGAAACCTGCATAAACTATAGGTAAAATATAGGAAGATTTTAGATAGTTTTTTATTTGCTCCCTCTAAACTGCTGCTGTTGTTTTTCTCTTGCTTTTTAACTTTGAATTCTATTATACAATTATTCCTTGTTACATTATGTTAACATTTCAATTATTTTTCATGTTATTGTGGCAGAAGGTAAAAACTTTATTCCGGGTTTTGCATTATTTTAAGCCAGGGGTAGGCAAACTACCACCCATAAGCCAAATCTGGCCTTCAACCAGTTTTGGAAATAAAGTTTCATTGGACCACAACCTTGCTCATTTGATTACATATTGCTCATGGTTGCTTTCACATTATATTGGCAACACTGAATAGCTGTGACAGAACTCAAACATCTAGCAAAACCTAAAATATGTCCTTTCTGGTCCTTTACAGAAAATGTTTGCCAACCCTGTTGTAAGCTTAAGTATGTGTGTGTTGGGGGACACTTGTAAAAATATACTTAGTGTTTATATATCAAAGCCAAAAGTGTTTTCAGACTTAGTATCAAAGCATCTGAATTAAAATTCAGCTGTAAAGCTTATCAACTATTTAATTTTATCCGGGTTACTTGACCTGCTTAAAACAGCCTACTTTCAAAATGGGGATATTTATACATTTAATACTTATAATTACAAATAAATGATAAAATGCATTGAAATTGCTTCATTCATAGTGCACATTCAGTATAGCCCCTTATTTCTCCCATTACTAAAATGAAGCTCATGAAAAACAAAACAGGGAATATATACATTTCCTACACAAAATAGAAAATATGTACATCTGAAACTTCATTAGAAGTTTGTTCTCTTTCATTTTTGTCTAGCTGTCGATGTTAATTTTTAAATTCTTAAATTCTTAGAAGAGGCAAGTACTCATACAAAATCTTTAACAAGGAACTGATTTTTAGACTGAAGCCTTTAGGTAAATTAGATCACTTCATAATTATGGGATAATATAAAGACTCTTCTCATAATTCAGCTATGTTTTATAGCAAAAATCTTTTTCTTTTTTTTCAAAAATCTTCTTGTTTAAAGGTAGTTTTTTTTTTTTTCTTTTGGAGGTTTATTTACCATTCCGTGCACGTTGTTTCAGATACCCAGAGACCCAAATGAGAATGTCAGTTGTGAGCTGGGCTGCCGTACATTCGTGCCCACATCATTTCTGTGTCCTCCCCCACTTTTACATTTTAAATGTTAAGAAATCAATTTTCACATTTATTGAAACAGACCATTTCCCTGAGTGGTAACTCTCTCTCATTCTCTATGAGAAGAGATGAGTAAAACTCCCATAGTCATGAGTGTCCTCTGGCTCTCCCGGGACTGAGAAGACCTTGAAAGTGTTTTTGTCTACAGTTCTGAAGAAGAAAGATTTTGGGCAGGCCACACCGGATACTGTTTTTCCTTCTAGCGCAAGTGCTCTGTAGCATACAGAAGAAGGGAAGTTTGATGTTTGCTTTTCTTTGTACATGGAACACGAAAGTGCCGAGGGCTGCGCTTTAGGGCTTCGGTATCCAGTCTAAAGTGCCAACAGGGAGAACATGAAAGGCTAAATTGAGAACTGCGACTTCAGAAAACTGAAATCATTCGGGTAGGCAGAGCTTGATTTTTCTACCAGGCTGATTTACTTCCTGAATATTCTAAAAATAAATGTATGAAATGTCAGACATATCCTGTGAAATATAGTCATAGAAGTAAAATATTTTAAAATATGCATACATATTATTCATGTATTTGGATCAAGACTAAGAGAAAACAAAAAAATGAAAAGCTTAAAAAAATAAAATGAAAATTCTGATTTGTTTGGTCATAGGCTTGTAACACATTAAATAATTTTTCTTGTTTTGAAATGTCTTACTAGGTTTCATAATAAAATAAAGTTTATTTTAAAAGGTGTACATTTAAGATGAAATGATAAAATGTGAAATTGTTTTGTGAAGAAATATTAGGCTTCATACTGTGTATATAACTTTAAATTACTGATTTAATTTTTATTAATAGTATTTATTAGGAAAATGTTTTCCTTTGTGTTTCAATTTAGCCTATTTTTAAGTCCTTTGAAAATGCAATTTGATCCCTATTGTTTTCACTAAATTACCAAGAAAAAATCTTGACTTTGTTTCTTTAAAATATTTTAATTAACAGATGACATGTTACTGATTTTATGAATGCCTGGTGGGATATCTGAGTTTGTCTACCAAAATGCTCATAAGTCTCAGTGTTGGCTATTCATTGCCATCAAGGATTATTAGATTCAGAATCTAAAAGGATGTCAATAGACTAAAATTTACTTTATCTTGTATCTTTTGTGGCTCTGCATGTAGCATATATTGAAAACATCTTAGGCATCTTTAACTGATCATTTGGTTACACATGAGTGGAATTTAGTTGCCAAGAAAATTAATATAATCCAAGTAGGAATTAATAGAAAAACAATATCTCAGAAAAGAAACTGGGACTCCCACTTGGCTGGCCAAGGGTACATCTTTAGCATCCTATTCAGTTCTGGCTGTTGAGTTTTAAGAAAAAATAAAACCCAAACTGAACCCATTCAGGGCTGTGAGGACATTTTGAAAGCATTCTGAATAAGAGATGAGGCAATTGGATATGTCTACCCTGAAGAAGATTAGATGACAGGAGGAAGATGTGTCAGTCTCAAATATTTGAAAGTTATCATGTAGGAAAGAGTTGTAAACTCTTCTCTTTGGCTTCATAATGGTCTAATCAAGATCAAATGCCAGAATTTAGGGAGATGAGTTTGCGTTCAATAGGAGGCAGAATTTTAGCACTACCCAGAGATGAAAATTGTAGGTTTTGACAGGTAGCGAGTTCCCCATCTTTATTAGATCATCTTTGACAGGGATATGTTCAAGGGAATTGAGGGATTGTCAGCTCAATCAGATTTTTTTAAGGTTCTTTATAGAGAGGTTTTTTAGGTTTTTTAAGGTTCTTTCATAGAGTATGAAATCTATAAATTTGTTCACACACACACACACGCATACACAAAGCAAAAGCTAAAACAATTTCTTTCTGCACAAAGTTGCAGGCCCCTAATCTTCAGATTTTACACTTCCTTTACTTTTGTTAAAGTGATAGAAAGGACTAAATAGGACATACTCATTTACAATAAATACCAATCTGATTGGAATCTGATTTTTAAAAAATATAATTTCTTAACTTTTCAAAAAAATCTGGTTTTATGTTATAGTAAAGAATAAAAAAAAAAACAAAAAACAAAAAAACAAAACTGAAGGGAAGCTGGAGGCTCTAAAGGGCCAGAGGCTTTGACAGAGAAGTGCTGTTGTTCCCTGCATGGCAGGGTGGAGCCTAAGGTTAGAGCACATATTGGTGATGAACTTGGATTCTGAAATCATACTGATGTGAGTACACATTCTAGCTTTGCTCTTTTCTAGCTGTGTGTCCTTGAACAATTTATCTCAGCAGTCTTGGCCTCAGTTTTTGTTCATCTGCAAAACTGAAACAGCAAGAGGACATAGCTCTGTATAGTTGTAAGAGAAACACAAGATAATACATGTGGAGGGTATGGTACTTTTAATGCTCAGTGATTATAATTATTACTGCACTCTTACACGTGAAGTACACTTGCCTTTACACTGATAAATGCTTAACTTCAATGACACAGTATAGGATTCAAATTGGGGAGTGTGTGTGTGTGTGTGTGTGTGTGTGTGTATGTGTGTGTATGTGACAAGATCAATAATTACGACTTCTAGTGTATGTGGAATTCTATGTTTTGTTATGTTTTGTGTTTTTTTTATATGATAAGGGAATTTGACCCTCTGCTAATAAACAAGGAATGATAATTATCTAAAGCTATAATCTTATCTAAATAGAAAATAAAAGTATTTTTTATGTTCCCAAAATATGTTGAATGGTTGTCTTCAAATTATCTTAAACCAGTGTGTTCAGATTAAAGAAATGAATTCAAATATGTGGCTAATCTCATCTTCCTGAGAAAGAAATGCTGTTCACAAGTAGATATAATTACTTTTCTTTGAGTCTGTTCTTCCATTTAATCCATCTACAAGTTACTGTTTTCTTCAGTTTTTTTAATCAATGGTGAATGGTGGTGCTCTTCCAAAGGAAAAAATACATTCAATTATACATTATAGTTTCAGTAGTATCAGCTAAACTGACAGTTAAGAATCAGATGATTCTTTAAAAAATAAACAAATAAAATAACCTTGTGTGAGTTTTCAACCTCCCCACCCCAAACAGGCTTACACATTTGGTGAAATAATGTTTTGTTATAATGTGTAAACCCTTAGGAAAAACCATAACATTTCTTTTTTAATGTTTCCCCAATGCCTAATTAGTGTTATTTAATTTAATAATGTGCGATTTAATAATAAAAATATGAATGACCATATTATAGGGGATTCTAAGATGTTTAAGACCTGTCCTCATCTAGTGGGAGAGGAAGATAAGTTTACAAATACATACAGCTCAAGAATATGTGTTCAAGATATTATATAAGGGGGAAAAATAACTAAACAGAGTTGTACAGAATCAGAGAAAGGAGAAATACATTTATTCTGTTAATTCAATGGAGGCTTCATGAGGGAGGATGTATTTGATGGCTACATCAAAGAGGGTGTGAAATTTGGAGAGAGATGAAAGAAGACATCTTAGAAAGAGTTAAGAGTCTGAAAAACACACTAATGTGGAGAATTGTGTTTATGTTCTATCGACCATTCTCCTGTGGCTGATTTATGGAAGCCTAGAAAATTAGAGGCCTCTACCAGACCCCTCTTCTAACTTAAGTCACATTCATCTCTATTATTTACATTGCTTACCAATGTCATGCCCTCTGAGGTTTTCTTTCAGCTCATTACCCCAGCCTCTATTAGAGTTTCCCTCCTGTGCTTACTCTTACCAGACTCTCTCTCTCTCTCTCTCAGGACATATGGTATTAATTTCACTTTCTCAAATCTGCTAAGCTTTTTCTGATCCTTCTGCCCAGAATGTTCTATATTGCTATCTGTCCCACCACCCTGTCTTTCCCTAGGTAATTGCTCTTTATTCTTTATGCTGCAGCTACTATTTCCTTCAGGAAATCTTCCCTGACACTCCAACTTGCATACCTCCTGTGTGCTTCAATCGACCAGGAATTACACTGTGGTATTACCACACTTGTTTATAATTTCCTATTTTCCTGTCTGTATTCTCTATCAGCCTAGAAATACATGAAAGCAGGAGCCCTATTGCTCTTGTTTCTCCATTACTCAGCACTCTGGTTGCCAAGGAGTGTGTATGAGCATAATGGTTATTGTTGGTTCAGTGAGTGAGTAAGCAAATGAGTACTAGAGTCATTAGCATCTTAATGTATTGAGAATTATTAGAGTGTGAATATAGACTATCCAAACTAGTGGCATAGGGATAACAGGGCTAGAGACCCTGAGTAGTCTGGGGCAGATGAAACACCATCTTGATTAGACACCGATGACTAGTCAGTGAGACAATATCTCTTTGGAATTCACTCAAATAGAAAAAGTGGGTTGAAATGTGAGAAAAAGAGATTAATAGCAAGAGAGTGAAAAGAAAACAAGATCTTTCCATATTTTGTGTCAAGTACAAGATATTGACAAAAAGAGTATCAATTATACAGCTAAGAAAAAAGTCAATAATGGAACATTTTTTAATGGAACATATTTTTTTAATATGGATGGAACATATTTTTTAATAATGGTCATTTTTAAATGGAACATATTTTTTAATAATGGTTATGTCAAGTCAAGTGGCATAAAATAATGGTTGTTATTGATTAGTGAAATTTTAAATAAACATATTAACTATGGATGGAAAATTTGTAAGACCAAGTTTCTATTTTATGTTCATGTTTTCGTTTTTGTTTTTAAACATTAGTAAATGGAAACATACATGTGGATTTAAAGCTACACTAGAAAAGCTCTATTTCTAGGGATGCCTATGTGTCTGGTTTTTTGACTCTTGGGCAAGATAAGGACTGTTAAATTCAAAATGTAATGTTTAAGATCAGAAACTCCCTGAAGACCCTCTGGGTAATTTCTTTACTTATGGTTTGCAACTGACCTAACCAGTTTGACAACCTCGGCTTGATCCTCTCCCCAAACCAAGATTCTTTATACAGATTTAGTGGTTCAAACCACAGACACAAGGACCCTTGGGGAGCTTGAACATGGGATATCTCTTAGATGACAGATGGAAAAAGTCTGTACTCTATTTCTCTTCCTAAATAAACTGACAGTATTGTGCCTTTCTAGAGCCTTGTAAAAAGCCAAACATTTATTTAAAAGGCATGGAAACTGAAATTAAACTCATAATAGTTTCCCTCCCTCCCTCCCTTCCTTCCTTTCTTCCTCCTCCCTTTCTTTCTTTCTTTCTTTCTTTCTTTCTTTCTTTCTTTCTTTCTTTCTTTCTTTCTTTCTTTCTTTCTTTCTTTCTTTCTTTCTTTCTTTCTTTCTTTTTCTTTCTTTCTTTCTTTCTTTCTTTCTTTCTTTCTTTCTTTCTTTCTTTCTTTCTTTCTTTCTTTCTTTCTTTCTTTTTCTTCCTTCCTTCCTTCCTTCCTTCCTTTCTTTCTTCTCTCGTTTTTTTCCTTTTTTTCTTTCTCTTTTGTTTTCATGATAGCTTTAGCTCATCCAATTTTAATGCATTCCTCCCCCCCCCCCCGCCCCCAGTTTCTTGACATAAACAGGTAAGTGCATTTAGGATTTTTCAAAGGCCTAAATTCAGTGCAAGTTTTAGAAAAATAAACTTTAAAAGCCATGTATCGGGGCGCCTGGGTGGCTCAGTGGGTTAAGCGACTGCCTTCGGCTCAGGTCATGATCCTGGAGTCCCGGGATCGAGTCCCGCATTGGGCTCCCTGCTCAGCGGGGAGTCTGCTTCTCCCTCTGACCCTCTTCCCTCTCGTGCTCTCTATCTCTCATTCTCTCTCTCTCAAATAAATAAATAAAATCTTAAAAAAAAAAAAAAAAGCCATGTATCATATATGCTGGCCAGTGCATCCAGCAAAATGACTGTTTATAATTTGTGATTATTTGTATGTTAGATTTAAGAACAAAAAGACATGAGGGTGCCTGGGTGCCTCAGTTGGTTAAGTGTCCTACTCTTGATTTCAGCTCAGGTCATGATCTCAGGGCCCTGTGTCAGCTCTGTGCTGGGCATGGAACCTGCTTAAGATTCTCTCTCTCCCTCAACCCCTCCCTGCCACCATCTCTCTCTCTCCCCCTCTGGGGGGGGGGGGAGTAAAAGACCTGAGGAGAGACACAATTACATTTATCTTAAAAATCAAGTCATTAACTCTTTTATTGCATGATTTGTGTCTTAGGTGTAATATAAAATGAAAAAAAGAAAAAAGAAAAAAAGAAATGAAAAACACTGCTTCTCAAATAGCACATAACAATAATTATGGTGATTCACAGGCTATAAGTTGTGTGACAGGCATTGCGATAAGTCCCCTACCACTCTGTTCTTATTTGATCCCCTCACTTATTAAAATAATTATTAGTACTCGTTTATGAATAAAGCTTTTTGAAATTTTTAAACTAAAATTCTGATTGAATTTTATATCATACCCATGAGGGTAAAGCTAATGTATTAATAGCAATTGCATTCAGTTAAAAAAAAAACCCAACAAAGTTAAACAGTAGCTTAAACAAAATAAGGATTTCATTTCTTTATCACAGAAAGAGAAGTCTAAAAGTAGGCATTTTAGGACTAGTATGGTGGCTTCCTGATGAAATCAGGATTTGGGACTTTGATATCTCTATATACCTAATTCTTTATTCCTGTGTCCATTGTCTCCCTAGTGAAAATAATAATAATAAGAAGAAGAAGAATGGTAATAAAAAATAATAATAGTGTTTCTTAAATTCCAGAATCTGGTTTTCCTTTTAGAAAGAAAAAGGAATGGACAGAAGGTGACAGTTTCTTGCCAAGTGAGTCTGCTTCACCTCTTAAGATGCTTTCTGAAGCCCCTTCCAAAAACTTCCACTGAAGTATCAGCAGCCAGAAATATATGGCTTAGTCAGTTTTAATTGTAAAGAAGTCTGGGGAATACAGCTTTTTATCTGGGCACTTTGCTACTACATCAAAATCAGAGGAGAATATATTTTGTAGTAACCAGAAATCTGTGTTTATAAAGGGGCAGAGCTAAGATTTGAAGCCATATTTTCTAATATCAAACCCAGGGCAAATCATTACTACAGTACAAAACATCCCTTATTTGCTCTGGCCTCAGTCATGTGCTGAAACTTGGAATGGAATGGAATAGAATGGGATGGAATGTGGTAAAGCACTCTTTTGTGAATATGGTAAATGTCACAAATATAAGTCAGTATATCAATAGGGAAATGGAAACAGCTGGGGAAGACTATATAAATATGGTGCAGACCACAAAAGATATGTGAAGGGATTCTTTCTTTTCTAGTTTATTCTCCTGATAATGGAAACCCTGTAAAATATTTACTATTTGCCAGGCTGACTTTACTTGACTGAACTAGTTTAACTGTCAGAGAACATTGTGAAATATCAAGAATAAGAGAAATATGCTCTTTTAGTGTAAGATACAATTTATTTTAGGTGCTTGCATGATGTCCAAGACCACTATAGCAATGCTGATTTATTACTATTTCCATTCCCCATTTTTTCTATGGCATAGAAACATATTTTTGCAGAATTATAGGAACAAAGTTATTATAAATACTCAAACTGCTTTGTTTTAGCATTTGATTTATGTGCCTTACAAATGCACTTTCCTGACTCTGATCAAAACTTCAACCTTGTTGGTACTGAAATTATTGCAGGATCATTGAAGATTATTTGTTTTTTCTTGACCCTTGCTTGAAAATCAAGGCATTTTATGTGATATATTGATAAAATATACTCAGTAGCAAATCAAAGTCATGTGAAACTGAGTTAGCTAAGTATATTCTAATGTGGATACATTAAAAAGAAAATCACTTTTAAAGAAATTCAGTTGTATGTTAAGAATATGGCAGTTTAGAAAATCAACTTATGATATTTAAAAAAATATGAAGAAAATACTTTAATGAATGTGGTCAATTCTAAAATCAGTTAATTTTGAGAGGAAACCTCTCAAGCATATGTTAAAAATTAAACTTAGAAATCTATTATTGTTATTTATTTAAGCCACTGATATTAAGTACAGTTTCTGTGCCAGTCAAAATAGACTTATATCCTAACAGAGACAGATTGTAAGTTACATCCATAATTTCATATATTTTCTACTCATACTCAAAATTCTCAGAAATCTTCCATAGAGTACATTACAAGGAAGAATTTGAGCCAACAGATATATGCTGTTCCTTATACTTATGTGTGTAACGTTTAGCACAGTGGCTGGCATTAAAAGGAACTCAATAAATATAAATAAATTAATAAGTGAATATATTAAAATAAATTGGTGACAGAATTTCTAGGATAGAGCTATTTTATGATATTTAAAAGAAGCACAGGATACCCTAGATGTTTCAATATTATGTCTGTTTTATAATTTAAGTTACCATACATCCCCTGGTGTTTAATCATGTTTGATTGGAGCTTATATATGTTTATGCATAATTTTGAAAATTCTTATTCTTTTTGTTTATTCAAGAGCACTACTCAACTTATTGAAATGAAACTTTCTTTAGGTTTTGTTATATTCCAGTTCAGTTTAAAGACAATAGTGTTTATATCCTTTTTTTTTTTTTTTTGCTTCAGACATTCTAGATCAGACAATTAGAAGCAAGACAACTGTGAATTTTGTTGCCTACAACACTGGGAAGATTCATTTTCTTTACCCATTAACTGTCATATCAAATAAATGGGCTGAGAGTTTATTTGTGATAAATGCATTCTGTTTAATGCAATGAGACAGTCTTTTAATTTGAGAACCTAGCATAGTGTCAGCAAAATCTCTTCTGCTGATTTAATTAGCAAGAACTCAATGTTAATTATTTTGCATTTAAACCTTAGGAGCCTTACAGATGAAAAAATATATAATCCTTTTTGAAAATGAAATAATAAAAACCCAGTAATAAAATCAGTTTGTATGGTTTTTAAGGGTGTGTAAATGTGTTAAACAGCTAACGAATTATTCAACACTGTACATGCTTGGAATATGTACAGATTTTAATGAGCCTCCCTAATTCTACTTTCATACCATCTTACATTTTTTTATTCCAAGTTGTTTTTATTGGATAGTGTTGATTAGAAGAAATATTCATCAATTTACCATATCTTGAAATGAGGAAAGATAAAATATTTATTTGTCATAAATTCTTATCAATTAACTAATTTTACTGCCCTATATAAGGTAAGCAAAACATAAGTAGAAATCTCATTCTTATTATGTTTTTACCCCAAAGCTATATGTCAAACAATTACATAAAGTCCAATTTTAAATACGTGTCAACATTCTAAACTGTTTTGTTATGCCTCACTTTTGAACTCCTGGCTCAGACAAAGCTCAGTAAGAGAGACTGCTAGATATACAAAACCTTGCTTCATCATAATTTTTTCAGAGGGACAGAAAATATCTCTTATTCCTTTTACTGGCAAAGTGACACTGGGATGTATTGGGATGGCTCTAAACATTTAATGCTAAGAAGAAATATGTTGGGTTTTTGTTTTGGCTTTTGTTTGTTTTTAAATTTTGAGTGGAGAAAAACTGAAGCTCAAAATAATTGTGTTTCAGTGTGCAAAGAGCTGTCATGACTCAGAGGATAGAGGACCTAATCTCACAACAAAGGATCTAGAAATCAGTGCACCAAGGGATTAACAATGGATGTCTCCAGATAGGAAGAGTTTGGAGGGTTTCCTTGCTTTCTTCTTTTTTTGTACATATATATATATATATTTTTTTCCTGCAATAAATATGTTTTGTCTTTTGGAATATTACAGTGAGACTTTTTTAAAAGGTGTAGAGAAATTCAGAGCTAAAGGGTCAAGGAAGAGTAGGTGAGTATCTAAGAAGTGTTATCTCAGATTGCAAAATCTCCATGTCTTTCAACCTCAAACCTATATTGGTGGTTATATGTTTGTGTTGGTTGCTATTTCTAAGCTGACTATTAAAAGGTCAACTGGTACCAGTTACTGTCTTGGTCTATACTGGTGTAGAACATGGATCTATGGGGAATCAGGTACTGAAAATTAGGAGCAGGAACTCAGAGAAGTCTTCAAGAAAGAAGATAGATCTAGGAGGGAAAGGATGGCCTAACATGGGAAGTAAGCAAATGCCAAACTTTGTCCACTTAGTTTGGTTAAATTCAAAAGAATTTGCTGCTCATTTCCAAAGAAAGTCAAGTGTACTTAATATTAATTCATGCTATTATACTTCAATTTATTTTATTTTAATTTTGGAATTCGGCTTCTTGCAGTAGCTTGGGATTCCTACCGGGAACACAAGCTCACTTTGCATAGCCAGAGGAATTAGTGTAAAGGGGTTAAGCACATGGGCTCTGGAGCATGATCTTGGAAAGGTGGTTTAATTTCCCCAGAATGTTTTTTTTTTTTTTTTAATACAAGTGGACTTGTGTTTTGTAACTATTAAACCACAGATTGCATAGAAGTGGTAAGAGATTCACTAATAATACTTAAAAACACCCACACTGTGATTTATTGAAAGTCAGTCCTCAACACAAGGGTTTGCTGAACTGCAGAAGGAGCCGAGATGCCCTTGAACAGATGAATGGATAAAATGATGTGGTCCATATATACAATGGAATATTACTCAGCCATCGGAAAGGATGAATACCCAGGACGCCTGGGTGGCTCAGTCGGTTAAGCGGCTGCCTTCGGCCCGGGTCATGATCCCAGGGTCCTGGGAGCGAGTCCCACAACGGGTTCCTTGCTCAGCAGGGAGCCTGCTTCTCCCTCTCTCTCCCTTTGCTTGTGCTCTGTCAAATAAGTAAAATCTTTAAGAAAAAATAAAATAAAATAAACTAGAGATTGGTTCAGGGCCAAATCAATCATTGGATTGAAAACTGGACCAATCTTATAAAAAAAAAAAAAAGAAAGAATGAATACCCACCATTTGCATCAATATGAATGGAACTGGACAGGGTTATGCTAAGTGAAGTAAGTCAAGCAGAGAAGGACAATTATCATATAATAAGAGATTCTGTCTCATGTTGTTTCTGTCTTTTACTCTAAGACTTTGGGAAATGACTTAACCTTACCATGTCAGTGCCTCATTCCTCAGATGAGGAACAAGATAACATATACCTCATATTATAAATACACACACACACGACATTATTTTTATAGAAAACTTAGAATGACAGATTTTACACAGAAGGTACTGTGTACTAGTGTTGCCAAGATCATTGTCCAGGATCGCTATGACCCATTTTTAAATATTAAACTTCATTCCTTTGCCAATGCACTATTATGAGAATATGAATCTTTATTTCACTCTTTTAGTTTCTTTCAGTTTTACTCTGTTGCCATTTGATCTAACTGAACCTACTTCCACTCTCACCCTCACCCTCATTTCCCACATGGTCTTGCCTTTATTCCTGCCCCCGCCACTGACCACCACAGTCCCTTGGTTGAAATTTCGTTGTGCCATTCAGAGGTCCTCTGGTATGTGAGATATTTATAAGTTGTTCTTTGTATTTAATCCCTAAACCTTGTGCTGAAATTGACATTCATTTATTATTGTTCACCTGGAAAGAAAAGCATTAGTCTCTATCCATTCTCTAATTATACCTCTGATATATTGCTCTTCAGTTGGTTAAGGGTGAATGAACGCCTTAACTTCTCTTGATCAAGCAGAGAACCCTCAGTAACCTAAATGCTACTGCAGTAGTAGCTTCTTCACAGCTGTTTAGGTCTCTTAATTAAAGTTATTAAGCTCAAACTACCTACATATTAGGAAATTAATTGTGCTCTAATTTTTTAAGCTCCTTGATAAATGGCCAGTGGAAATAGAAGAATCCTTAACATGTAGCCTATATCACCTGACCATGTTATACACTTAATAAATAAATATTTATTGTTATATATCATAGGAAAATGATCTATAGAATGAAATGAAACTCTAGAATGCAAAAGATACTGATTTGAAAAAGACCTAGATGAAGTGGTTTAGATACATGAAGTGGTTTATTTCAAAGCTTCTGTTTGTTTTATAGGCAAAGTTATAGGTCTG
Source organism: Zalophus californianus (assembly GCF_009762305.2). Lineage (NCBI taxonomy): Eukaryota > Metazoa > Chordata > Mammalia > Carnivora > Otariidae > Zalophus > Zalophus californianus. The sequence goes on from NC_045605.1 coordinate 77,380,082, forward strand.
AAAAAAAAATGGTAACAGCTGGTCTTTTCCCTTATGGAACTCACTGTTTAGTTTCATCAGATGTTCTAAAATGCACAACACACACACACACACGTATACATATCTACAACAGTAACAGTAACAACACAACACTACCTCAAAACATACTGATAAGGGTATGAAGCATGTTGCACAGAGAAAATATGGGAAGCAAGGGCCACTATTTAATAATTTACTTCCCTTGAGCACTAACCAAGGACAAAGACCAATCTTTTATGAATGTTATACTATAAACTTTTCTCCATATATCTTGAGTTCATCTGTATTCTTCTTATAAAATAAATGGTTCGATTTCCATACAAATTTTCAAAGAGCTATGAATGTAATAAAGCATTTCCTTTTGGACACATTTGATGATTTTTTGGATAAAAGGAACTCCAGATCTTGCAGTTCTTTGAAAAAAAAAATAAACAAAGACCCAAAAAACCCAACATAAGTTTTATTGAAATTACACCAATTTTTTTGAAGCATGTTTTTTAGAACAATTGTCTCATAAGATATTCTTGGGAAAGGAATTTCTTCATCAAATATGTTTCAGAGACACTACATCTTATGTCTCTATCTTGGTGCTTGAGAGTGAATTTAGACATATTGAAGTATCTGAGAAGATTTTCAATTAAGAAACATGTATAAATGGATTGGCCAAATCATTTTCAAACTTATTGGATCACAGAATTCCCTCTATTTCCCTCTTCCTATTTGTAGCTTGAGTTACACTGGTGTTTTGAGAATCATCTTGCTTTAGGCTAAATGTGTATCAATTCTGAGGCTCAAATAGTGAGGATATTGCATTTTGTCTTTTCATACTACCCATAGAGAATTCTACAGTGAGCATTAGATTCTTGGATGATCTTTGCTTGTATTTGAATGCTTACAAGCTGGCTTCTACATTAAACATTAAGAAATCTCTTTTATTATTATCATTCTTATTATTAAACATTATTATTATCATTTAATCATGCCCCTCTGTGTGAAGAGTGCTGCCACTCGGATACCCTCCCTGTGTAGTCTGAATGCTCAAACATTGCTAGGGGTGGGTAAACATGGGTAAAAATTAAGTGAAAAACAGGGAAAGCACACAAGGAGACTCTTCTTCCTTCAGATCATCTATTCACTTCTCATATGCCTTGAAAGACTGTAGGAGCACCACACTGAATGCTGTCTTTCATAAAACAAAAACAGTTTCAAACAATCCGTACATTTAGTGAAGCTGTGTTTAACTGGACTTGTCCAAATGCTACCAGCTAGAATCCAAGACCAAGGCTTACTTCTGAATCAATAGCTTGTGCCAGACCCAAATTAAATGTTACTGCTATCAGCTTCTTGGTTCCTCATTTTAAGCTTCACTGTGTCACTTAAACCAACAGGAATGATTTCTCTAGCTTACTTTAAAAAAAAAATCCTCTTATTTCTGCACTTCATAATGTCATAGTCACCATTCTCTTTCTTATTTAAATGATATATAAGAATTGTGAAATAATGAACAAACTTCTGACCTGCTATATTCCTCAGTCTCTGTTGAAAAGAACTTTCTCAAGGATCATTGAGAAGACCTTTTTGGATAGCATATTCAATGGCCAAATAAAAATAAGAGGAGAAAAAATTGCTAAGGTGACTCTTGTTGTTTTGATTGTTATATGGATCTCTATCATTCCATTTTATTCCCTATCACAAAAGCAAGGTAAAACTTTGACATTTGATCCTAGAATAATGTTACTGAAGTTAAATATTAGATAATTCTAAAGGCTTATGAGTAAATTTCAATGGCTGAAGACAAAAATATAGCCAATTTATGATAACTATGGTAAGAAGAAAAAAATTGGTAACACAAATGATTCAAAATGTGAGTTCTTTTTTTATTTTCCTCATAAACAACTCTAATCTCTCCCTTCATTTTTCCCCACCAGGAATACTTCTGCTGTCAGACTATAAAAGAAGAAAAAGAGCTTTGTTCTAATGGTAATGACAAGAAAAATAGACAAAAATATAAGAATCATATTTTTCTATGATGTAGAGAAGAGTGGAGGATTGAAAGAAGCTAAATGAACTGAATTTTATAGAGAAACAAACCCTTCAGAGAAGAGGAGAGAGCAGTAGCTACTTCTTTCTGAGGGTCATTGCCAGTTTGGGATTCAGAATACCATGGGAAGAGTGAGGATGCCAAGAGCTAGTTGAAATGGACTGTAGACTGGAGGAACCCCAGCTCAGCCAAGCAACTGTGCCTCTCTCCCCATCCCACCCTTGAGAAAAAACAGTGGATAAAGACCCGGTAACTAAAGAGAAGTCGCCCAGTCTTGGCCATTCTCTAAATGACTGGATTGCAGAACTTTGTGGAATTGAAACCAGTAATGAAGCAAGCCTATCTGAAAATGCAGCCAAGTCTTCTAGCTCAAGTACAGACACCACTGAAAGCTAGCAGAACATAGCAGAGACCAGAATAGAGTCAAAAATTAGACCCGTACTTATATAACCCATTGATTTCAACAAACACTTCAAATGCACTTAAAAGGGAAAAGAGAAGTCCCTTTAGAAATGTTGGGAAAACTTCCTTTCCATATGGAAAAAAAAAAGAACTGATCTCTATTATATGCCAAACACAGAAATGAATTTGCGATAGATCATACCCTTAACGTAAAAGCTAAAATTATAAAACTTATAAAAGAAAGATAGGTGATGTAGGAGTCTGCCTCTAATCTGTCATCCCTTACAGTTGTACCTGCCGTGGGACAGACACTGCAGCTGTGTCCCCACCAGCTTTAGCCTCTCTGTCAGTGACAAGTCCCCACATCTGGGAGCTACATAGACATGTAGACACTGCCCTGGGGGTAGCTACTGCACAGGAGCCAAAGCTGAGCAGAGACAAGACCTCACTTTTCTTCAGGGAGACCATTCAAGGAGACCAGAAAAATGGCCTTGGGGCTAAGAGCCAGGAGAGAATCGGCCTTTGTGTCATTCCATGATGTAGCTGTGGACTTCACCCGGGAAGAGTGGCGGCTGCTGAGCCACGCTCAGAGGATGCTGTACAGGTGTGTGATGCTGGAAAACTACAGCAACTTGGTCTCCCTGGGAACTCCATTTCCCAAGCCAACACTTGTCATTCTGCTAGAGCAGGGGGAAGAACCCTGGAAAGAGGAGAGTGAACATCTGCTCAGCCCCTGTTCAGCAGATGCAAAGCCAGAAATTCAACTTGATTCCTCCTCAGCTCTGGACTTCTGCAGTCGGCCATTATGCCAACACGTGCTACGTGATCATTGCCTTCCGATCTGTCCGGGCTTGCTAGCAGGCACTCTCTGCCCAGCCTACCAGAAGCAGAAGCAGCAACCACTTCCTCATGAAAGCTTCTGCAATGACCAAGTGAAAGATGAAGGCAGAGAAGAGGGCTCCAAATCATTGTTTGAGAGGACAAGGGCGAGGTTTACCTCCAGAGCTTTCTTCAGCCCACCTGACAGACAGCTAATAGGCTTGAGGGAAGGCAAGACAGTGGTGGAAATAAAGCTCAGCTCAGCTGAGAAGGCAAACCGTTTAGAAACAGACAAAGTATTAAAGTGGGTGGATTTCTCGGGATTTGAAGTAGTGAACTGTGGAAATTGCGGGCTAGGCTTTAGCCAGAAATCAGCCCTCTTTGTTCATCAGAGGACCCACTCAGGAGGAAAGCCTTATTTTTGCAGTGAGTGCGGTAGAAGCTTCAGCTATAAATCAGCTCTCATCACACACGAGAGATCACATACCGGGGAGAAGCCTTACCACTGCACAGAGTGTGGGCAAGCCTTTAGCCAGAAGTCAAACCTAGTCACCCACAAGATGGCACACTCTGGGGAGAGGCCTTTTGCATGTGAGGAGTGTGGACGAAGCTTTAGCCAGAAGTCAACCCTCATCAGACACCTGAGGACACATTCAGGGGAGAAGCCCTTTGTGTGCCAGGAGTGTGGGCGGGGCTTTCGGGATAAGTCAAACCTTATCACACACCAAAGGACCCACTCATGGGAAAAGCCTTATGTGTGCAGAGATTGTGGGAGGCTTTTTAGAGACAAATCAACGCTCAGCAAACATCAGAGGATTCATTCAGGGGAGAATCCTCATTTGTGCACTGAATGTGGCCGGAGCTTTAGTCAGAAATCGTACCTCATAAAGCACAAGAGGACACACTCAGGAGAGAAGCCTTTTGTGTGTCAGGAGTGTGGACGAGGCTTTAGTGATAAGTCAAACCTTACCACACACCAGAGGACACACTCAGGAGAGAACCCCTATATGTGTGCAGAGTGTGGTCGAGGGTTTAGTGTTAAGTCAGCTCTCATGACACACCAGAGGACACACTCAGGAGAGAAGCCTTACGTGTGCCAAGAATGTGGGCGAGGCTTTAGACATAAGTCAACTCTTGTTGCACATCAGAGGACACACTCAGGAGAGAAGCCTTTTGTGTGCGGGGAATGTGGGCGAGGCTTTAGACAGAAGTCACACCTCATCAGTCATCAGAGGACACACTCTGGGGAGAAGGCTTATGTCTGCACTGAGTGTGGGCAAGCCTTTAGCCAGAAAGCAAATCTAGTCAGGCACAAGATGGCCCACTCGAGGGAGAAGCCCTTTGTGTGCAGGGAGTGTGGGAGAGGCTTTAGCCAGAAGTCAGCTCTCATAAGACATCAGAGGACACATTCTGGGGAGAAGCCTTTTGTATGCAGGGAGTGTGAGCGGGGCTTTAGTGATAAGGCAACTCTCAGTACACACCAGAGAACACACTCAAGGGAAAAACCTTATATTTGTAGTAAGTGTGGGGAAGGCTTTAGGCTGAAATCGCTCCTTATTAGACACCAGGGGACACATCTGTTATAAAGAAGCTTCATGCACAAGGAGTGTAAGCAAGGCTTTGGTAATAAATCACAAATCATACCTCATCATGCAAGAAGAGATAACTTTAAGGGAAATCTCATGTGTGCAAAGGGTGGGACTTCAGAGATATTAACTTTCACCAGACGACAGGAGAAGACCTACCTGTGCAAAACAATGATCTTCAGTTAGAAGCGATTTTATCCCCTGCCTAGGTGACAGTTGGTGAAACCTGGAGACATTTTCTTATCGTCACAACTGGGAGGTTGCCACTGGCATATAGTGGATAGAGGCCAAGGATGCTGCTAAACATGCTATGATGCACAGGACTGCCTCCCACAACGAAAGTCTCCTACCCTGTAAGACTTGGATCCCTTTAAGGCTAGCTTTGGCTCCCAGATCCCTGCCGTTGGCTCAAAAGAAAATTTCTTACACTCTCCCGTAGCTGAGTCTCCTGCCCAGACCCCCATCTTCCCCCCCCCTCCTTCAATCCAGATCTGATGTCTCCCCCTGCCTTCTTTAACTCTTTCCATTTATTTTCTCAAATATGGTTTTCCCAATAGCCTCTTGCACATCTAATCCCCTCCTCTTTTTCAGAAGACTCCAACTCACACAATCCCAAGGAGAGAATGGTAACTCCGCAGTGAAGCGACTTGGCCCACCACCCTCACAAAGTTAACCACTAACACTGAGACAGATTGTCATCATAAGCCTCCTAATAGGATTCGTTGAAAAAGATACCATGTCATTTTTAAAATATATTTCTGCCAAAAAAGCCATTACTTAAGTCTTGCCATGAGAAATCATTAAATAAACTCAAATTAAGTAATACTTTACAAAACAACTGTCCTGTACTTTTTACAAATACCAAAGCAAGGAAAAACACAAAAAGGATGGCAAACTGTTGCAGATTGCAGGAGACTACGGAGACATGGCCATACAGTGCTTGATATAGGATTGGATTGTGGACTTTAAAAATAGTCACGAAAGACTATGGACGAGATGATATTGCTTAATCAATGTTAAATCAGTGATAAATGCAGCATACTGTGGTCATCTTTGCTTTGAAAATACACAAGTCAGTGTTTAGGGTTAAAAAGATACAGTGACTCCAACTTATTCACAAATCGTTCAGACAAAAAAAAAAGTGGTCTGAAAATGTTCATAGAAAACAAAATGAATGCGTAAACTACAAATACATTTTCCAGGAGCTGGGGAGGGAAAGACAGAGAGACGGAGGGAGATAGAGCACACAAGTGGAACAAGTCTGAACCACTGGTGAATCCAGTTAAAAGGTAAAAGCAGTGCCTTATATTCTTCTTGCAACTTTCCTCTTTTTGTTATTTTATCAAAGTGAAAACATAAGCAAAAAAGAAGAAAATAGGAAGGAAGAGAAGGAAGGTAGGTAGGTTGGGAGGAAGGGAGGAAGAAAAGGAAAGAAAGGAGGGAAACTCCTGGGATGGTGGGTTGGTTGGTGGCTGGAATCATCACTGTTAGAATTGCACTGTGACCCAGCCCAGAATAACGCAACACCTGAAGAAATTAGAAAGATTAGCCCATATCCTAACTGCCAGATAAAGGAAAGACCTTGCATTCTTTGTGAAGTATCCATACATTAGTCTCTAGAATTTTTTTTTAAATACACAGTGTTCTGAATATAATTAAAAATGACCAGATATGAAATAAAATAGAAATATGTAACCTTACTCCAAGGAAAATGATAGAAGCAGACCAACAGGTCACCTAGGTATTGAAAATCACAGCCATGGCTCTAAGTCAATTATTATAACTACTTTAAAGAGTTTAGAAGAGAATTGGCAGGATATTTCAAAAGGAAAAGCAAAACTAAAAAAAGAACCAAATGCAAATACTAATATTGAAATATCTGAATTTTTTCCCATGCCTGCAAATGCCGTAAAATTAACTGCCACTTTCCTTCCATTTCTTTCTGAAATAACTTTCATGAAGATTCAAACGAGTGATTTAAATAAACCCAGAAATAACATTAGAAGGGAGCCTTTGCTTTGAAAGTTATTCATCAACTCATTCTTTAGAACTAGGAAAACCAGTCAATAAACCCTGATCTAGTCAACCATGTTATGAGGAGGCACTACATTTAAAAGTTATTTTTCATATTTTGGGCCCTAAAAATTATACTACTCTTCTCAACTCTGTCATTTGCTTCGGAAGCAGACATGCTTCTGTGATGCTTATTTAGAATTGTTTTTATTTCCAGATTTTAAGCAGGATATTTGCTTTCTCTTAAGGCATCTGCCCAAGTAGTTTCTTTTTCATTAACAAATGTTTGAAAACTTATATCCTCTTGTAGATGAGCAAGACTCTGCGGTGACTTTCTCTGACCCTCTCTCACTGTCACCCTTTCTTTTACTCTTTTTCTGTGTCTATTGCATTTAGAACAACCCTGTCCCCTAAGTCAGTAAATATAACTTCTCAGTTTTTATAAATCGATTTCAAAGGAGTAAACCCATTAAAAGTCATACATTTTCTTGGGTGGGTTATTTTCATTAATCAATATTCCCATATTAAATGTGGTGTAATAACAATGGACTGGCCGGATGTAATCCACTTAGTGTTGGGATTAAAATGGGTGAAATTTCCAGGGAATGATTAGTGTTTATTATGAAAAATGACCCTGCAATGAATATAATATGATGAAGATGTTTCGGGCAATGCTGATTTGTGTTCTTCTTCTCATATTCTTTGACATCAGAGAATTATATGAATCGATTTCAGTTCACTATGTTAACAACACTTAACAGTTTTGGGTTATAATGTATCTGTTTTCCCCTTTTGGCAGACAGTATGAGCTTATGTTAGATGAGTTTTTTATTTCTTTTATATCTCAAATAAACCTTTTTGAAACTGAAGGGGTTTTACTTGTCATTTCTCACACACACACACACACACACACACACACACACACACACACCCCTTCCAACCACAAAACCTATGATTTTGTACAAGATTGTTATTAAGAATACTTCCTTTGGAAAAGTTTGGGACAAAACGAACAGCAAATGCATAAGGATTTATTCCTATAAGTTTTATATTATAATTCAATTTGTGTAATCTTGGACCTTTCTGCTTAAAGTAAAATACATATTGCTTTTTGAGTCTAACATGTGGAATTAAAAACAAAATGTGAAAGAGAGCCATGGGTGGTGTTAATCTGGAACTGTGACAGGAGAAGTGGGTAGTAAGTTTGTCCACAATATCTCCTTGTCAGACATTTGTCTCTGGAGTCTCCTCCAACAAGAGCAGAAGGAATCTAGATAGAGGAGTTTCTTTCTAGACATTTGGTCCTCAGAGGAACATTTCTATGAATTCCCCATCTGTTAAATCTGGGTTGGGGGACAAGATCCTCTGTCAACTTCAAAGTGCTAGCTGTGATGTACAATAGTAGGAAGGCCACAGGAAAATACTCAGAATGATTAAAGCAAGCGATTGATGCCGATAGATTTGGATATTGATGGATTCAATTACCTCCTACTTCCCTCACCTTCTTACACCCAGGGATCGATATCACAATTGCTGTTTCTATGCGGTAATCTTGGCAAATACAGACAAACTGTCGTAGTAGTGAAGATCAACCTGCAAAATGTAGTGCGAAGAGTCACACGGATCACCTGCGTTCACACTCTGGCTTTACCCTTGAATTTGCCCCATGAACTTGAAAAATATTGGGTACCTCCAAAAGTTTAATTTTCTCATCTGCACCATTATTATTAAATGACAATACGTAAACTAGGATTGTGGTAAGCAATCCTTTAAAAAACACCTGTTACTTCTGCTGTGCCCTATTTAACTGGAATTAATAAGAAACCGAGTAGGTCCATGGCAGTTGCAGCTTCAGATCACTTTATGACCTTGATCAAGTCATGGAACTTGTCAGAGTTTCTTTCGACCATCTGCAGAACCAGGAGAATTAGAGTTGACACCTGTTTACCATGCTGTGAAGGTGAATGTAGTAACATCCACAAAGCAGGTTGCACTTCAGGGGAAGCCAAATGCCACTTGCAATAAAAATAACAGCAATAATAACATGAAGAAATATTTATTTCCCAGATACTCTCTGAAGAGATTTGGGCATCTTTTGTCCAGGACATACTGGCCTCTAATTAAAAACAAATACTTGCCACTTTTCATTAAAGTCCTTTTTAGCAAATTGTTATTGTCCTATAATATACCTACTGAGTGTCTTGCAGATTAACAGAGAACGGTTGGGAGAAAGCACTGTACCATGCAGGCAGCCAATGGAAAACCCCACCAGGGCACATTCTGCGCACAGTTACTAGTCAGCCAGCAGAATTTTTCACTAAAATTTTATGTGCCTTGCCTTGAGCAAATATTAAGCTTTTTAATTGGGAGATTTTACCCGGATTTTTGATTATATGTTGCCTGACAGCAATGTGTGCCAAATGTATATGGCACCATAAATCTCTGTGTATTACATTTAAACAGATCTAGTATTGTCTTGGCTCTTAGTAACATCTGTGGGACCTTTCTATATTTAATTTGAGGTTTTGACTTTTCAACATACCTCTAGGAAAAGCACTGTCAACATTAGACTTTTTTAACGCAACTGTGTATTTAAGAGATGAACAAAATAATGTGTTCAAAAGCTTGATGTGTGCTTATTAAGGAAGCCAGCATGTTTTATGATATGTCTTTAGTTTTTGAAATTCCTCAGCTATCATTGTCTAGCTATGGTTTTCAACATATGGCTTATAAAATTATATCTTTAAGTCTTCTAGACACACTTGATGCCTGAACATGTTCTACTGAATGCTAAATGATTCAATGAGGCGTATTTAAAGCACAGTCCACATATTCAGGGCTAGTATGCTGGCAAAAAACTTTATCTGAGTGTCATTGTCTGGACTGAAAGAGAAATCATAGTATAAACGACCTCCTAAATATGTTGGCGGTCAAGTCATTACCTAGCATGTAAAGAAGGAAAATATTTTTTTAAAAAGTCAGAGCCAAATAATACTAGGAGTGGAGAAAGAGAAAAGTAGAGAAAGAGAGAAAAACAGTCTTTCAGGAGAATTCTTTGTGCTTTTCAGAACAGAATCCATTGAAGATATACATCAGTGATGCACAAAATTCAAGCAATGGCTGTTCTTTGGTTTTCTGCTGACTCAAATGGACTTTTAGCCTTTTCTCCGTAAGATTTGAATGTTACTTTAAAATAGACTGATTTACCAGAGTCTCTTTTTCTTGCTGAAGAAAATTAAAAGGATAAGAGAATAAAAGGAATCCTGTTTATAAGGCTGAGCACGTTCAGAATTGTAAAGGCTCCCTCACACTCAGTAACCCTCAGGGGGCCAGTGTGATGTTCTCCCAGTAGGACTGTCAGCTTCTTCCATGCTCCCCATCCGTCCTCCACAGAATCGCTAGGCTGATCTTCCTGAAGCCCGCTGACTCCCGATTGTTTTACAAATAAATGCATTCAAAGCCTTCCAAGTTCTCATTCCTAGTTGAGTTTATGACCTCTTCCCACTGCTCCCTTATACTTACTAGACTTTGTGCCTAAACGACCTACAGATTGAATCATGTCCACGCTTTCCGACTTCAATCTTTTTTCTCACGTTTCCCATGCCCTGGACACCGTTTTGGCTTTTCTGTATTCACATGTAACATGTATTATTTCTTCAACTACTACTCTATTTCTGCCCCTTAAGCCGTAACTAGTTTTACTCCCTTCAGAACTTCCTTAGCAGTGTATCTGGATCTTTCGTGGAATGCTTCATCATATCCTCTACTACACATTAAACCACTTATGTAGATGCCTCATGTCCTCCACTAGGTCTGATATTTTGATCCATATATGATATAATCTCTCTGAGGTCAGGGTTTAATTTGTGATTATGTCAGCACTGTGCATTGACCTCTGAGCATGCATTGCATTTAGTGAAAATTATATAGCTCATTGAATAGATACAAAAGGGAATTTTTTATCCTAATTTCATCATTTCTTCTTTCATTGGTACAATTTTATATTTTGCTCACGTTCTTCTTCATTTGTTTTGTTGAGAATGACAAAGTTGCTTCAGTGCACAGGAAGAGAAGATAAAATAAAATGCCCTAAAGAAAGTCCAGAAGTCCAGAAAAGCAAGCTTTAAAACCACCAGGATCCAGGTATTAGGGGACAGGGACCCAAATGGCAATTTCACAGCAGGAAAAATCCAGTTAAGATACTACTGCCAGAAGAAATAGAAACCAAACCATTTTCTATCGAATTGTCAAATTCTAAGAAAGGAGCATCTAATGGGTCTAATTGGTCATGCAAGGCTTGTATCGGGGAAGATGTAACTACTGTTTACAGTCTGTGTCTGAAAGACTTCTTCCAGTAGTGAAGACATAGTTGCAGGAAAATAAATGAGAGGGCTATTAGCACGGAAAAATAGAAGCTGTCAAAAACAGGCACACATCTGCTACTGAAGATTCATCATGTGGAGACATTAGGTGAAGTGTGAGAGATAATTGTTATTATTTTTTATAATCTGTAATTAATGAACATGTTCTTCAAGTATTTTATTATACTTCATTGTGATGCATGGGACCAGGGCTGTGTTGGCTGCATAAAGGGGCTATATTGCATATTTTCCATATGATTGCCACAGAATGGCTTTATTCAAAAGACCTCCAGATATCGGGGTGCCTGGGGGGCTCAGTTGTTAAGCATCTGCCTTTGGCTCAGGTCATGATCCCAGCATCTTGGGATCAAGCCCCACATCAGGCTCCCTGCTCAGCGGGAAGCCTGCTTCTCCCTCTCCCACTCCCCCTGCTTGTGTTCCCTCTCTCGCTGTGTCTCTGTCAAATAAGTAAATAAAATCTTCTGAAAAAATACCTCCAGATATGATACAATACCATTTAATTTTCTATAATCAAATTTCTGGTTTGGCATATAGTAAGAGGTGTCAAACTTTCTGATTGTATGTATAGTATACTGGTTGGTATGGTTTGGGATATCTTTAAGTAGAGGCAGATTTAAGGAGATAAATGGTAACTAACTCAAAAACAGGATGAGACTTGATATGCCTTTAAAAGAAGTGCTTTCTTCTGTTGACAAAAAGTGCACATCTAGTTAAAGCAGTAGACTCTACATGAGCCCTACTGGCTGGTCCTCATAGCAAGAAATCCTATGTTGTATAAAGCAAAATAACAGTACTTTTCTTGCAATATCATCTTGGATAGCCCTCTCCACTGCCTGTACATCAGAGAGCTGTTCAGACTGGAAGAAATAGTACTGACTCATTTGTTGCCTAGCTAAGAACATTCACCAAGTGCCTACTCTGTCTTGCAGGGACAAGAGTATTAGGCTAGATCCTGAGAACAAAATGAGAAAAGCCAGCAGCAGTCTTGTAGGAGATGAGTAAATCGATGATTTTAGTAATTGTAGTGAGGGATTATTATTCCCAGAGTTATAAGTTTATAAGCCCTAGAGGAGGGCTAGCAGGAAGTAAAAGAGAAACACAGTATGGCGTAAGTGACTTCTAGAGAAGGTGATGCTTGAGTGCCATATTTAAGCAGGCTTTGAAATCATTCAGATGAAGACGGTATGTATGGGGGTAGGGTTGGGGAGAGGTGTGGATGGATAGAGACTAGAAGTTGGAAGTACACATCTCTCATTTGTTGATGAATGAAAAATAAGTTCTGCCACATTGTTCCTGAAAATGAGCTACATTAGTTAAAGCCAGTGAGTACCTCTTTTGCAAAGATAATTCTCAGGCCGGTTGCTATGCCATCTTCAGAAAAAGAGTTTTGCAAAAGTAAGAAAGCAATCTAGTTGTGTCCATCTAGAATGAAACTTGATGGGATATAGGAAGGCTGCAGCTGTTGATAACACAGTGGGATATTTTCGCCTCCAGAGAAACAATCCCAAGATATTTGTTGCCAATACAAAAGGGTCAGGAACAAATAAGAAGTGGGTGTAGGAATCGTAGTGAAAACACGGATTCTGTACAAACGGCCAAATGACTGTTTTTCTGTTATCTAAGCCAGATAACAGATAAGTCTTTGGAATTTTTCTCCTAAATAGGTTATATAGGTAGAAATTTTATGAACAAAGTTTTTTTTTTCTTTTTTAGTTTTATACTATTTGGATTAACAACTAAGATTCATCAACCTCCATTTAAGACAGAAATGTTTTTTCTGTTCTTTTTTTTTTTTAATCCATCAACAAAGCAATGAGAATATTAAGACAGTCATCCCTTTGTCTTTGAGACACTCAGGTGGAAAGACACTAACACGTAGACACGAAAGGAGTTAGCTTTACTAAAGTTGAACCAGGAAAAAATACTAAAGTTATAGATTCACATCTCATATTACTATCATCACCCCAACTCTGACTTTATCAGTGAGTCCATGCCAGATCTTCACAGGCAGCTAGTCAGCTGACCTCTCTAGTTATTTCCCTTATAGAAGACAGCCCATTTCATCTTTGGGACACTTGAATTGTTAGGAAATCCTTTTGAAGTTTGCTTGCAATTTTCTATTAAACCTACCTTTTGTATCTTGCCTATTGCCTAATTATTCTGCTTGCTGACCCTTCCAATGCCCACATCTAGCAAACCTATTTCACAATGTTTTACTAAACAGGCTAACCAACGCCCCATTCCTCAAATGTTTCTCATGTGTTATCAAACGTGTTCTCCTCATCCTTCTCATTTAGAATATGCTACATTCCTTTTATAGTCTTCTTAAAATGCAAGATCATTTGTGAATCTCACTAGTCTGAGATAAGTGCCAATAATTCCCTTAGAGTTTTAGAGACCTCATTGAATTTGGGAAGTAATGAAAAGATCAAGACTTCTTTTCTTTTCTTTTCTTTCACTTGCATTGCTTTCCTGCAGTTGTAATCTGCAATAACCCAAATCTTTTCTCAGTCATCTACACACTCAAGTATGGGTTTCCATTTGTGGATGGGGGAGGGGATATTCAAATTATAACAGTCTCGCCTCCTTTTTCTTGAGAGTCTTAGGGTTCCCATGTTAGGAAATGTTTCCCTGATGTCTGAGAATTGGTATAACATGACAGAAAAGTCAGTCCTCAGAAAGATCCATGTGGGGGCGCCTGGGCGGCTCAGTCGTTAAGCGTCTGCCTTTGGCTCAGGTCATGATCCCAGGGTCCTGGGATCGAGCCCCGTATCGGGCTCCCTGCTCTGTGGGAAGCCTGTTTCTCCCTCTCCCGCTCCCCCTGCTTGTGTTCCCTCTCTGGCTGTCTCTCTCTCTGTCAAATAAATCAAAAAACTTAAAAAAAAAAAAGATCTATGTGTAAATCCCTGTTCTGTCACATTTAGCTAACTATTACCTTCTCTGATTCTCAATGTTTACATCCATTAATCGAAGACCACTTTCAAGAAGTTATGTTAAGATTAAAAGGCAGTATGTTTGGAAAGTATTGAGAATAGAGTGACTTGTTCATGGGAAATGCTCTATGAATGTTAACAATGTTGGGGGAAGAACATCTAATTCACCTCTAATTTAATAATAAAGGCATATTTTCTAGACATGACAAAGAATGAGACCTTCAAAACCAAAATGTCTTGCCCAAGTTTATAGAGCTACTTAAAATAAGACTAAAGATGACACCCCCTAATCCTCCATGTTACATCTTGTTTTCTTTCCATGATACCAGCAGATTATAACCTTGCTTCTATTGTTATATATAAATATAAATCTAAGAAAGTAGGTATTGAATAGAAGAACAGATATTCTATCAGATTTATTTCAAAGTACCTCTGTGCAATAAAAATCTAAGGTACTATTATATTAAAAGGGCAAATAGTGTTTTAAAGATTAATATGGGCACAACTCTAAACTAAAACTGCATTAATACCTCGCAAATACCAGATGTAAAAATATCACCTCAGGGCTATAATGTGTTTCCCTGTGTCTTAGCCAGATTTGTCAGTCCTTGATCATGACAGTAATGCTGAAATGTAAGATATGGATACACATAAACAAACTCAGGTAAGCATGCATCTCTATGGTAGCAGAAAAAACAATTAGATACTGTCGGTCATTACCTATTGGAACATTCCAGAATTGTGATGATTATATTTTTAAAATATATACACATTTTTAAATGACCTTTATTAATGATTTTGTGGTTAAAGTTTAAGGGTGATAAATTAAATTCTCCCCATGTTCTAACCTTGAAATCAATAAAAAAATATAGATGCAGGAAATAAACACTTTATCTTATTTTTCGTTTATGAAATCACCTGATCACAGATTCTCTTTTCTCCAGCTGCCATTTGGCTTCCCAGAGCCAAATAACGGACTTTCTCCTGTCATGCTAAATGAAGACGTGTCCTCCTTAGGATTGTTCTAAAAGATAAATCCATTCATTTATTTTTCTTCTTATCTTCAAGTAAAAATTTTAGATGGTTGTCTGATATAATAACAACAATAATAAAAATATTTATTAGATAATTATTATGTAAACACTTTATATGGGTTAATGAGCTATTCTTATGAATTTTATTTCTAGTAGTAGTACTGTGGTGGCAAAAAAGATAAAAGAAAAAAAAGTGGATTAACCAGAACACCCTGTCATTCAGCCACACAGATACAAACAAAAACAAAACATGCAACTTAATCTCACAAAAATATTTTTTTCCTAAGTGTTGAAAATTGCATTAGATTATAAAAAGGCTCAACTACAGTAGAAAGAAAATAGAGCTATAGAGACCTAGTTTGAGGTGCCAATTATGCCTATTAGTTGAATAAACTATAAATTACTTAACTTGAGCTTCATTTTCTTCTTCTGCCAAATAAGTTGAACTAAATCTCTGAGGAGCTCTTATGCCTAATGCAAAATATATAACCCCCCCCCCCACCAGCACACACAGATTTATTTCCATATGCTCTGTCTAATAATGAGAGATATACTTGGGTTTTTCATAAAATTTGTAGGTTAACATATGTTGTAATTGTACTTTAGAAATACACAGATCACAGATGTAGTGAAAAGAAGGGGCACAGGCACCCCAAAGTTCATAGCAACAATGTCCACAATAGCCGAACTGTGGAAGGAGCCGAGATCTCCTTCAACAGAAGAATGGATAAAGAAGATGTGGTCCGTATATACAATGGAATATTACTCAGCCATCAGAAAGGATGAATACCTACCTTTTGCATCGACATGGATGGGACTGGAGGAGATTATGCTAAGTGAAATAAATCAAGCAGAGAAAGACAGTTATCATATGGTTTCACTCATATGTGGAACATAAGGAATAGAGCAGAGGACCATAGGAGAAGGGAAGGAAAACTGAATGGGAAGAAATCAGAGAGGGAGACAAACTATGAGAGACTCCAGACTCTGGGAAACAAACTGAGGGTTACAGAAGGGAGGGGGTGGGGGGAATGGGGTAGCCAGGTGATGGGTATTAAAGAGGGCACGTGTTGTGATGAGCATTGGGTGTTAAACGCAACTAATGAGTCACTGAACACTACATCAGAAACTAATGATGTCGTATATGTTGGCTAACTGAACATAAAAAAAAGGGGGGGAATACACAGATCAACATCAGTATAATATCTTATTGTTTAGAAAAAAAATGTGAACTATTCAGAACGTCAACTTCTAGTAAGTATATGATATGGTACAAAGAACATGAGATATGGAATAAAGCCCAAATTTAAATAGTTTCTGTAATCAACCTCCCCAAGGGTTTTTCTTCCTCTTAAAATGGGTCCAAATGAATACTTAACATTTTGGGGAGGATTTGATGGAGTCACATTTGCAACAACTTGCTCAGGTAAATGTACTTGGCTATTTAAGGTAACAGCTAGCTAATCTTATTTAATGTTTGACATGGATGGATGCCAGAAGCTTGTTTCCTATCTCCCTTTCCCTAGAATTAAATCCAGAGGAGCCATGTGAACACGGAAGACTAGGAAATTCAAGCTGGATCAGGTTAAAACTTCCTCGACTGGGACAAGCCAGAATGAATATAAGCCATCTCCCAGAGGGTAAAATACAGAGCAGTGGTAAACATTGTCCTCAAATTGAGTCATCTGTGAGGGCTGCTCATCAAAATATGGCTTTGTTTTTTACTTGCCTGTCTTAGTGTTATTTTAAAACTCTAGAGGGACCTTTTCTCTCCATCTGGTGGGTCATGTGTGCTGTAACATTTTAACAGTGGTCTTCAATAGATCCAAAGCGGAGGGAATTTTAATGATGAGATGTGGAAGACAGATGTATTCACACAGAGATGGTGACCACTTCCTTTTCTAAGTTCAGGGTTGAGTTTTGCACTGTGATCAGCTCTGGTGAGTATTAAGTATATGTTAGGGGATTCTTCTATCTTGCCTGTGAGGATGGTTTCTCCAATATTTACTGTGTACCATGTTAAAGCTTGACAGGCAGGTAAACTGAGATCATTTAAGATGCTGTGACTGGCTCTCATGTATCCATTTTGGGAACACTGAATTCTTGAGAACACACTGTCTTTCTTAGCTGTGAGAGACTTCCCATGGACAATTTAAGTACCACAAGTGAAGAAAAGCCCTCTCTGCAGCAGTGGTATGCATTACCTGGAAACTGACAACTGGGAAATTCAGGCTGAATCATTATAAGACTGCAGAGAGTGACGTGAGTTTATTGAATGCCGTGTTTTTACACAGTGACAAGTTATGTAAAGGCCATTGATTAACCTATAGTGTTTGAAGGCTTGAACTCCATTTTAAAATCTGTCCTGTTGCTCTTAATTCAATAAGAGGTTATCAAAAACTTAACATACCAACAACATCACTAAGGCACCTAACAGCCCATTTTCAGGAACTACAGCATATCTTAGAAGGCTGGCCGGGCGACTTTCTGGTGAAAATTCTGTAGTTGGCTAAAGGGAATTGGAATGAAATATAAAATGGGGAAGCAACCAAAAGATAATAAAGGACAGATGGTAACATACTTTCTATGCATTTCTAGTTTTTTAATGTTTTGGTTTAAGAAATAGTTTAGAAGTAAAAAAAAAAAAAAAAAAAAACCAAAGCAAACAAATAGTTGTAGAAGTAAGGGCTGCTCTTACTTAATGTTTATCTTCCTTATAGACTCAGATCTTCTTGTGAGGAAAGATCATGTTCAATTTTCATTAGCCAGGGTACCAATGCCTAGCACAATGCTCTGCGCAGAGTTAACTCACAATAAACATTTGTGTAGTGAAAGAATGTTGCTAGGCCTCTTTTTTTAGATGGAGACATTTTTTAGTGTCGTCAATAACGATTATTCAAAAGGTCACAGAATTCAATGATTCTGCTTATGAGGTATGAGTTGGTTACTATTAGTTTAGGGTCCCACTAGTGCATTGTATTTAGAGCTTTCAAGTGTCTAGAATTATATAGTATTTTGAAGGACTACACCAGAAGACTAACTTATCATACTGACATTGGACTGTGGACTAATGAACACTTCTTTGGTCACTATTTTGTTAAAACTCATGGTCTATGATTTAGAAGTATTAATTATCTGAACTACAGTGTCTCCAATGTTTCTAAATCCTGTTTTAGGGAGCTATAAATGCAATAAAAGGCCTTAATTTGTTTTAATTTAAATCTTGCTAATTTGGAGCATTCATTCAAAAGTTAATGAATGGTTTTTCTCCAGTTTGAAATATGACTGACATATAAAAATTGTATATTTTTAAGATGTACCAGATGATATACGTATACATTGGGAAATGAGTACCACAATCAAACTAATTAACATGTCCATCACCACACATAGCTGCATTTTGTGTGTATGCATGTGTGTGTGCTGAGAACATTTGGCATCTACTCTCTTAGCCAATTTCTCATATAAGGTGCATTATTAGTTATGGACACCATAACGCTGGGTCTCCAGAACTTAAGTATCTTATAACTGAGAGCTTTTGCACTTTGACCAACATCTCCCCATCTCATCTATCCTCAAGCCCTGGTAACTCCACTCCACTCTCTGTTTCTATGAGTTTGCCTTTTTTTTTTTTTTACATTCTATAGATGACTGAAATCGTGTTTAGTAAGTGTTACATGTGGTGTATACAGGAGATGTGATAATAAATTAAACAGTCTCCACTCCAAGGAACTCAAAGTTTATAAAATTAAAGTAAAATATGGCAACCACAAATAACATTTGGATGTTGCTCATGATGTGTCAGGTACTTCAAGAAGAAATTTATAGAGATTTCACTTAGCAGTCATAAAATCTTATGATGTAGGAAGTATGATTTTGATCATTTTACAGAGACATACGTGTATTTATACCATACAAATATTACATGCAATAACATAGCAGTAAATATACACAGTATTCTAGGATATGCTCTATCATAGATACTTGTGACCTCAGGCAAGACTTGTTTTATAATGTGAAATTTTGCCTCTGTCATGAAATATGACTCAGAGTTTGCCAAGCAGAGAACTAGAGTGGAAAACATGGTGTTTCTGGAAAAGAAAACACACATTACAAAAGTATTGAGGTTTGCTTCTGCATCAGCATCAGTACCATTATCATCATCATATCAGAACTAACATTTACGGAGCTATTACTCTATTCCAGGTGAGTCCCTAGATTTTTAATTAACCTTTTTAAAAGCCAACGATGTAAACACCATATTTATCACTATTTTACAGATAAAGAAATGAAGACATGAGAAGAGCATCCAACATCACACAGCTAATAGGTGGCAAAGCAAAACTTAACTAAGATATCCTCTCCTTAGAGCTAAGTCCACACTCTCAACCATTAAATATATCCACTTTCACAAGGAATATGATGTATATGTAGGAAATAGCAAATCATTAATATGGTTGTAATGTTAAGGTAATCATAGGAGATAAAGGATATAAACGTCTTAGACCATACTATCTATGTAATGCCAATATATATAGATTTGTGGAAGTTTTGAGTTACTGATAATTGCATGAAATGATTTATTTTCAAATAATCAGTTTTTGTAGAGTTGACTCAGGTAATGAAGACATTTTGAGGAAGAGAAATTAACTTTCAAGAAAGTATGATAGTCTAAGCCCAGAAGGATGAGAGTTTAAACCAAGGGAATAGGAATGGGAATAGAAAAAGAAGAAATTCAAAACAATAAATTAAAGATATAGTATGGCAAATGTGATCATCAGTTCTATGTCAAGGAGTTAGGGAAACAGACACGGTGCTGAAAACAAATATTCCAGTGAGATGAGCATAACTTTCAACAACTAATCCATTTTTCTTCAGAAAAGTATTACAATGTTTAATTTCTTGTGTGTAAACAGCTTATTGAAGACATTTTATGCTCTTATGGCAAACTCATTTTTTAATTTAAAGCTTATAATATAGCTGAAACATTCTTTTAAGGATGAAAAATTCATGTAGTGGGTTCTGTTGCTGTAATTTCCTTCATTGGGTTTGATCCTCTTGTGTTTAATTTGCAGCAGTGCTATATTGAATGATTCACTGTAAAGTTGTCTCTTTTCCCTGTCCCTGGTATGTCACACCATTAGTTTATTTTTATTTTTGCTATCTTTGTAAATCTAAAAGGGACTTGTATTTACCATATAAGATTACTGTGTATTTTCCTTCCTTAGTTTGTCACATCCCTTTGGTCTTTTCTGCAACAGTCAGATTTTATTTGCATTGATAACCTTGATTCCTTTGAAGTGTACAGACTAGTTACTTTGCATAATGTCTACCTATTTGGGTTAGTCTGATGTTGTCTTATGCTTAAATTCGCATAACGCATTTTGGGCTAAATTGCCATAGGGGTGATGCTATACCCTTTTTAATGCATAACATCAGGGGGTACATGATGTTGAAATTGCTTTTTTATGATGTTAACTTTGATCACTTATTTAAGATAAGTAGTAAAAGTCAGATTTCTCCCCTATAAAGGGACAATTTCTCCTTTTATAGTCAACAAGTATATTGGAGAAAAAAATTTTAAAGCTGTATACATACATTTTTTTCTCATCACGTTTGCTGTACTAATTTTGACATTCATTGATGAGCTTGGTGTTTGCCACATAACTTCCATGCCTCATACAACTGAAAGTAGTTCATGGATCAGTACCACACTCTTTTAATTATAGAGTCTTTGTGATATGTCTTAATATCTGGTTTATCTGTTTCATCCTCGTTTCTAGTTTTGGTTTTTCAGTATTTTGTTGGCTATTCTTGCCTATGTGTTTACCTACATGAACTTTTGAACCATCTTATCGACTTGCACATAAAACCTTTATTTTAAAAATATTGGTTTAAAATTATAAGTCAACATAGGGAGAAGTGATATCTTCTTAATATGATTCATATTCCAACTAAGATGGAGGGATGTTTTATTATTTGTTAAGGTCCGCTTTTGGTTCTTTTAGGAATACTTGCAAATTTTTCACATTTAGGTTTTACTTGTAATTCATCTACTTCATGGAACCAATCAATATTTCCTTTGTGACCAATTATACGACCATTTTCTGTGAGTGTTGCATGAATACACAAGGAGAGGTTATATTCTCTCTCTTTGGGGCATAAAGTTCGACGTGTCCATAATATCTGTTCAAATTACATTATTCAGGCTACTTATTACTTTATCTGATATCAAGATCACTAACAGTGCTTTCGTATTTTTTTCCGCTCATCTTGTCCATCTCTTAAGTATTAACCTTTCTAACTCATTTTGTTTTAGATTTATCTCTTATGTACATAGTTGGACCTTGCTTTGTATGTCAAATGGAAAAATATGTTTTTCAATGGGTATATTAAGCCCTTTCATATTTGCGTGACAAATGTTTCATCTCAACTCTACCATAATATTTTGCAATTCTGTGCATTGTTATATTTTTCTGTTTCTCTACAAAATGCATATTCTTTACTCTTTAATTCACAAATATTTTGGGGGGTATTTAGGGAGTTTTACATTTTTATCCTAGTGTCAACCTTTGTATGTATATATTTTTTAAATGTCCTTAGTTCCTTGCTATCTTATTGAATGTTATACAAGCTGCTTTGCAAACTTTTAATGTAATCATTTAACTTCTACTTATTAACTCATCAATGAGTTTATTCTCCTTTCCTCTTTTTCTTTCCCTCTCCTTTTATTTTTTCTTGTACGATGTCTGCTTTATCTCAACATATCATATATTTTACATATATTGAATTGTAGGCACCAACTCCTCCAAAGAAACTTGCCAAGGGTACTCTACTGGTAGGTATACTTACTGTATCTGAAATTTCTTATTAATTTCTTATTATTTCTTAACATTAAAGGTGTTTTTCTCTAATTGGAAACCTAATATTTTCCATAAAACTTTGTATTTTTTATATAATACTTCTTTATTTATATCATAATAGACTGATCCTACTGTATGTACACCGGCCATATCATCTGTATCTTCAGAACTTAGATAATTGTTTAGTACAATCAATATTAGGAGTAACTTTTACAAACACTAGAAGAGTGTTCTGAAACACTTTTACTAAAAGTGAGGATTATTTTACCCATCTTCTACTATTGTTTTCATTTTTATTCCTTGTTGTTGCCTCTTATCTTACCAAAAGCGTTTTGTGAATTCCAGTTTCAAGGTTTCACTAAATAAGACATATTTCGGTTACTGGTTCTAAAACCAAATTATAATTTTGTTAACACCTTATAAAAGTGGCATACTGAAAAGAAACTTTTGAGATGAGAATCTGCTTCTAAAATTTTATGTTTTAGAGACTTTGGAGGAAAGTAATTTCTAGGCCTTTTTTTTTTTTAAACCATAAAGACTGAAATGAGAACAGTTGTGATGGTTCCTTAATTTTAAATTTTTATGCCCCTACATATTTTTTGGATATTTCAGTCCACAGATACCAAACTCATTTTCACTGTCAAGATACATTTTATCTCTCTTGTCTCAAGTTTCTCATTTACAAAGTAGAAATGATGGGAATACCTGCCACCTTTTGCTCCCAATGGTACCGCAGCAATGAAAGTGAACTTGAAGAGTGTTTGTGAATTATTGAATAGCTGCTCCATTTCCTTAACCATATTGTTGTGAGAATTACATTTGATGATATGAAAGTGCTTTGAAAATGGCAAGGTTCTATACAAACGTTATTGTCTGTGATTTGTAGGTCAATTTAGCTGGATGACACTCTCTCTGTGCTGCCAGAATCACCAACTTAATACTATAAATTTAATTTAAAGTTGTAAATAAGTAACGCAGTATTGTTGTTGATGTTGTTGTTGTTTGAAACCTGCACTATTTATTGATTACTGGAGTGTATATCCTGTGTAACTTACATACACACACACTCACGGAATAAGAGCAGAATATTAAATTACAATAAAGTAAGTTCAAAGTAAAGATGAATTTAAGCTGTGATTTAATTTGTCTTTTAACCTAAATCCAGATTTTTAGCTGTTCACAAAAGGATGATTATTGTGGTTGATTAAATGTTGAAATTTTTCCATAGCAATTTGAAATAGCTACTATGTTGAGCATCACACTGCCCTGATTCTTGCTCCCTAGAACTTTCCATGATCCAGCTCCTAAGGGTTAATCCTTTGACCAATAGAGTCTTTCTGGACCCTGTGCCAGTGCTGGAGCAGCTAGTGTTCTCAATCATTGGTACACTAATCTCCACTCTTTCCTAGCCTTATGTGAAGCAAAAGATGAATGGCTGAAGATTTGGGTTGGTTCTAATTTTGATTAACTTGACCTTTGCTTTCTCTCCAGCCTCAGTATCTGTCATCTACCAGGATCTATTGTTAGAGGCTGGAAGTGGAGTCTATTATAGTATGCCTGGCCTCTGGGCCACTTGCAGTTCCTCTAGTTTGAGAAAGCTTTCCTGTCTTCTCCTTCACTTGACTAAACGCATCATTCATCCAGCTGAGATATTGCCTCTTCCTGGGAGTTTTTACTCATACCCTAGCATATCTGGATGACATTCCTGGGTGTTATTCTAGAACCATGTACTTTTTCCTTCACGTGCCTACACTGCAATGCCTGATTATCTTAACTTCTAAATTCATGTTCCTTAGGCCAGGGTGTTTGTGGTCCAGTACTTAGTATACAGCATCGCAAATAAATACAGTTAATATGTGGAAGCAAAGTATATATCGGACCCTTGGATAGGTTCCCTATAACTTTTATCTTTTAAGATCATTCTTTTGAAGACCAGATAAAAACTCAGAGAGATAAACTAATTTTCTTGAGTGCACAATGCCTAGACTCAAACTGGAAGCTCTCTGACTCCAATGTCCTTGCCCTTTCAGCCACATCACACTGCGTTTCTGGTGACTTGCAAATATATCCTTTCCTATGTAGCTCATACTGAGCATTTGTGTATATCTCAATACCCGATTTGCTTTTCTCCATTGAAATCTGAAAAAAAAAAAACCCACCTTTTTAAACCATTTCTAAAGTGGTTTGTCTTATATTTGTAACAGCATTTCAATCAGTCTCAAAGGTTAACTCGATTCAAGTTCACACAATGGCTGACCTAAGTCCCTTGATCCACAGCAGGCAGACCACTGGCCTCTAGTGAAGGACAAAAATTTCCTAGGCCACAGAGGCCAACAAGCCTGCTTGAACTATCTCAGCTTTCAGATTAGTCTGGTAATTTTTTTTTGGCAAAATATTTTTCTTTATTAGGCCACACAAATGATTTTGCTAACCTCCCTTTGTGTATCTGTAGACCTTGTTCTTCTTTGCACAAAGTACAGAAGACTCCTGCACATTATGAAACAGAGACCAGAGCCCCTTGCACCACCCCAAAAAACAAAATAATGTCTGTAGCTGGCACCATGGAACCTGCCCATAATCAAGAAATGTTACTGACCACTGCACTCCCTTCACTGATTAACTACCCTAAACACTTTAAAACCTCCTGGGGACAGGCGGAAACCTCAGCTGTGTTTTTGGACAAGAGTCTGTCTTCTCTCCAGGTGGCTGGCTTTCTGGATAAAACTCAAATCCTTTTCCAATCAAAACTCGTCTCCTGAGTTTTGGCCTTTTGAGCAATGAGCAGCAGAACTTGGGGTTTGATAACATATTGAATTTTTGAAACACACATGGCATACTGGATTTAGCAATCAAAATAAAAATTAGCTTAAAGTTCCTTGTCAAAAGTTAAAATTCTGAGACTCTTAATCTTAAAATCTTTGTCTCTATATTCAATTTTTTCTGCATCGATGGAATATTTTAAATATGTAACTTTTTAAAAAAATTTTACAACTTCCATTGGTCACATGGAAGAGTTACATAATAGAATGGAATGCTGTCTCTCTATTCTCCACTTTAATAGAATACTGTCTTCATAATTTGTCTCCTTAACTTGTTTTAATGAACCTAAAATCTGTGGGGAAGAAATACTCAATTAGTAACATAAGGTGGCTTGTGATCTTGCTGATTATTTGTTATTTATCCTGCTTTTTCTAAAGAAAAAGCATTTTGTGAACATAATAAAGCCTCACACAGTAGGCAGGTAGGTGTGCAGGCTGGGGGACAACCAGGTTGGTTCCAAGAGCTATACAATTACATGTCAAATTTAAACAAGTTATTTTAATGTTGCCAATTCATTTTCCTTATTATTAGGAAATATAAGAATAATGCATATATAAATATAGGAAGTATATAAATACAAAATACACAGAAATTTTATATAAAAATATAAAATATAATACCTATTCTTCTCAAATTATTCTAAAAAATAGAAGAGGAAGGAAAGCTTCCAAATTCATTCTATGAGGCCAACATTATTCTGATGCCAAAACCAGACAAAGACACTACAAAAAAAGAAGACCACAAGCCAATATCTCTGATGAACATAGATGCAAAAATCCTCAACAAAATATTAGCAAACTGAATACAACAATACATTAAAAAAAATCATTCACCATTATCAAGTGTGACTTAATTCAGAGATGCAGGGATGGTTCAATATTCTCAAATCAACCAGTGTGATACATCACATTAACAAGAGAAAGGATAAAAATGATATAATCATCTAAATAGATGCAGAAAAACATTTAACAAAGTACAACATCCATTCATGATAAAAACTCTAAACAAAGTAGGTTTAGAGGGAACACACCTCAACATAATAAAGGTCATATATGAAAAACCCACAGTAAACATCATACCAAGTGGGGAAAAATGAGAGCTTTCCCTCTAAGATCAGGAACAAGACAAGGATATGTCCAGTCTCACCACTTTTATTCAACAAAATATTGGAAGTCCTAGCCACAGCAATCAGTCAAGAACAAGAAATAAAAGGCATCCAAATTGGTAAGGAAAAAGTAAAACATTCATTATTTGCAGATGACATGATACTATATATAGAAAACCCTAATAACTCCACCAAAAACCTAGAACTGGTAAATGAATTCAGTGAAGTCACAGGATATAAAATCAATATATAGAAATCTGTTGCATTTCCATACACTAATAATGAAGTAGCAGAAAGAGAAATTAAGAAAACAATCCCATTTACAATTGCACCAAAAATAATAAAATGGCCAGGAATAAATTTAACCAAAGAGGTGAAAGACTTGCACTCTGAAAACTCTAAAACACTGAAAGAAATTGAAAATGACACAAACAAGTGGGAAGAAAGTCCATGCTCATGGGTTGGAAGAACTAATATTGTTATAATCTCCATACTACCCAAAGCAATCTACAGATTTAATGTAATCCCTCTCAAAATACCACAATGTTTTCCACAGAACTAGAAAAAAATAATACTAAAATCTGCATGGAACCACAATAGCCAAAGAAATCTTGAGAAAGAAGAACAAAACTAGAAGTATTACAATCCCAGATTTTAAGATATACTGCTACCCCAAAGCTGTAGTAAGCAAAACAGTATGGTACTGGCACAAAAAATAGACACACAGATCAAGAGAACAGGATAGCCCAGAAATAAACCTATGCTTATATGGTCAATTAATCTATGATAAAGGAGGCAAGAATATCCAATGGGAAAAAGACAGTCTCTTCAACAACTGGTGCTGGGAATACTGGACAGCTACATGCAAGAGAATGAAATTGAATCACTTTCTTACATTATACAAAAAAAAATACACTTAAATTAAGATTAAAGACCTAAATGTGAGACATGAAACCATAAAACTCCTAGAAGAATACATAGGCAGTAATTTCTTTGACAATGGCTGTAGAAATATTTTTCTAGCTATGTCTCCTCAGGCAAGGGAAACAAAAGCAGAAATAAACAATTGTGATTATACAAAAATAAACAGCTTTTGCACAGCAATGGAAATTATCATCAAAATGATAAGACTACCCATTGAATGGAAGAAGATATTTGCAAATGATATATCTGATAAAGGGTTAATATCCAAAATCCATAAAGAACTTATACAACTTAACACCAACCCCCCCAAGTAATCTGATTAAAAATGGGCAGAGAACCTGAATAGACATTTTTCCGAAGAAGACATACAAATGACCAACAGACACATGAAAGGATGCTCAACATCACTCATCAGCAAGGAAATGCAAATCAAAACCACAATGACACCTGTCAGAATGGCTAGAATAAAAAAGACAAGAAATAACAAGGGTTGGCAAAGATGTGGAGAAAAGGGAATCCTAGTACATTGTTGGCAGCAATGCAGACTGGTGCAGCCACCATTAAAAACAGTACGGAGTTTCTTCAGAAAAATAAAAATAGAATTACCATGGGATCCAGTAATTCCACTACTGGGTATTTACGCAAAGAAAACAAAAACACTCATTAATTTACTAAGGTAAATGGCATTGTGTTTTTAATTTTAGTTTCCACTTATTCATTGCTGGTATATGGGAAAACAATGCTAGTATATGGGAAAGCAATATACAAAATAAAATGTTTTGTATATTAACCTCATATCCTGCAACTTTGCTATAATCATCCATTAGTTCCAGGAATTATTGTTGACTGTTTCAGATTTTATACATAGATAACGATGTTATCTGCAAACAAAAGCAATTTTATTTCTTCCTTCCCAGTCAGTATACCTTTTATTTCCTTTTCTTCTCTTACTACATTAGCTAGAACTTCCAGTTTGGTGTTGAAAAGGAGTGGTGAAAGGAACCATTCTTTCCTTGTTCCTGATCTTAGTATGAAAGCTTCTAGTTTCTTACCATTAAGTATGATGTTAACTATAGATTTTTTTGTAGACATTCTTTATCAAGTCGAAGATGTTCCCTTCTATTCTTAGTTTACTGAAATTGGATGGGGCTTTATGTTCATCAGTATGTCAATGCTGCAATACAATAATTGTCAAAAAACAAAATTTGTTAAGCAATAACTCCTAAAGTTCTATACTATTTATAATCCATAAGCATGCTCATATTCATTATCTCTTCTCATTTTAGGAATATTATTTGAGATACATAAGTAGAGAGTATCATTTCAAATATAGTCCAGAAGGAAACTGATGGCCAGAGACAAAATATATTTCATGGTTCATGAAGATTGAAAGAGATCAATTATGAATTCTAAGCCTTTGTATTACAACCTGTAAGCATTCTTCCTTACGTCCCCTTCTTTCTTTTTTCCTCCCTTTAATTTCTCACTTTTTCTTTCTTTCACTCACATCTTGCAATAACTGAGTGCCACTGAATTGTGTTTGGTCCTGAGATTTTTTTTTAAAGCATTAAGTGATGATCTCTGCCTTCAAAGACTCATAGTCTTTTGATTTATACAGTTAAATAAAATAATAACAGTATATGTTTATAAAACCTCCAGTTAAAGGTGACATATTGAATGTACTTTTATTTCTTCTCTACTCATAATAAATTAAAATATTATTAAAGGGATAAAAATATGCAGACACTCATAACTGAAAAGAAAACAAGAAAGGACCATTTAGTACTCAAGATAGTTTTTTTTCTAAGACAGGAAGGAAAATTAATTATTCTTGTATCAGGGCAGAGGAATCCAGAGGATTCCTAGCTGGAATCCTCAGAATGTTTTAGAGAGGGATCTAGAAATGCTCACAAAGAGGGATCCAGAAAATAGAGAAGTGGTTGCTCAGCCAAACTCTGTAGATGTTAAGAATTATAGACTGAACATCATGCAGGAAAGAGAATGATATGAAGTAGAACACACAGGGAAAGTAAAAATTTTATATTTGGCACGGTTCTCTTTTGCATAACCCTCTTCTTTTAAGGACAGAAGACAGAGTAGACATGAATGCTATGCATATTATAGGTTAATATCTATACTATAGTTCAGTTATATTTACACTGTACTATAGTGTAGTTAGATACCATAGTTTGGCTAACTCTGAACTCTTTCTCAACTTCCTTCTTTCTTTCTGCCTCTATTCTGAGGCTTGAAAAACTAAATATTCACCCTTCCAGCCTCTAAAGCAGCATGAGTGGCCACATGAAATAAACCAGGTCAATACATTCTAGCCAATATGACCAAAGTGGAAGTCTGTAGGAAGTTTCTAAAAAGATGTGGTGCACGAAGCTGCAGCTGCATATCGACACCATGAGGCAAAAGCAAAATCATG
Source organism: Zalophus californianus (assembly GCF_009762305.2). Classification (NCBI taxonomy): domain Eukaryota; kingdom Metazoa; phylum Chordata; class Mammalia; order Carnivora; family Otariidae; genus Zalophus; species Zalophus californianus. The sequence goes on from NC_045605.1 coordinate 77,409,453, forward strand.
AGATGCAGCCCTTGATCTTGTTACGCTAACAAACCAATGACAGCAACTCCCTACTTTCAGATTTTCTGTTATGTGGAAAACAAAGCAAAACCCTCTATTTGTTCAAGTCACTGATAGTTGTGTTTTCTGTTTCTTGCAGGCAAAGCATAAATAATAAGTAATTACATGCACATTGAATTAGTGGAGACTGAAAGGGGAAAAATAAACAATTAATAGAGAAATAGGTTGATGGAGCAAGATACTGAGATGTTGGACTCCCAGAATACAAGTGAAGAGAGACACATTTTCTACCAGAAAAGGAAGAATGCTGTGAATGTGAGTATAGCTTCATATAAGAGGATGACAAGTAAGGGGGGACAGACTATTGAGAAATCCCTCACCTGAAACTCCAATTTTCTCCATGAGGTACGATGTAAGATCATTTGCTGTGTGTGCATCCATTGTGTGTGTTTACACATAGTTGTTTGCCAAGAGTTTTGAGGAGTCTGAGGAATAATAAAGTTTGAAGTGAGAGTTTAAATAAAGGAGACTGAGATTTGACTGGAATAATACAGACAAATCGGACACAATATTGAGGACACAGCTGTAGTTCGAAAACGGGACTTGGTGGCATTGCTTTTCCACGTCTTTTCTCCCCCTCAGTAGCCTTTTAAGAGCTCTCTTTTTCCTAATTGCCCTTCCCATAAAATTTAATATTATTAAATACTCTTCATGTACATATACCTTTCGAAGGACAGAAAACCATTATACTACTTAATTTTTTTTTCATCCCCTCTCCAACCCAAGAACCAATTTTTATTGGAGTGAATAATTATTCAGAGGTTGTACTGTGCAGGATGGATGAGAACAGACCTGACCAATAAATAAATAAATAAATAAATGAGTGAGAGATAATTAAAGGATTATATCTTTGTTATTCTAGCAGTATGGTGTAGTGAAAAGAACATGACCTTGAAATCACACAGAAAGACATGTTTCCTTATCCTAAATATCCTCATTTACATCCCATGTGAATTTGGATGCTTTGCTTCACCTCTGTAATCCTTAGTTGTGATACCATATAAAGTGCCTAGCACACTTTGTTTAAAAACAGATGACATTAGTTATTTTTGATGCTGTTATCATTTTGCTCTATTGAGATAGTAATTGAAAAAATAAGGGAGTTAACAGACCGAGATAAAAATAAAAAAAGTTAAGACATGAAAGAGCAATGATGAGGTAAAGAAAAAAAAGCAGTAAAAATAATAATGATGGAACAGCTGGTTGTGTTATGAGTGAAATGCTGGTTGTGTTATAAGTGAAATGTTGACAGTTCACATATCAAGTGTTTTGGGTTAATGACAATGTCTAGGCACATCCCTGGGTATAGTTTGCTGGAGTGGATCTGCAGAGCCTTGGAGAAGCTAATAAGAGATATTCCTATTAAGGTATAAAGTAGATTGTCAACGGGAACATTGAAATCACCCAAGGCCAGGGAAAAGGCTCCGTATAAATAATGGGATTAACCAGGAGTTTCACAGATGATTCAATAATATAAGGGAATCTTAGCAGGATGACATGAGATTTAAAAGAAAAATCATTCTTACACAGGAAGATGGAGGTATAGTAAATAGGAAGCAGTAATAATGGTCTGAAGAATACTGATGTTCCCTCTATTTGATGGCATCTTGCTATGCAGGGAGAGAGAAACTCAGGGATAAGAGCAACTATTACAATTCAAATGATCCGATGTGCTACGTTATAACATAAGACAACTTATTAAGTGTTTTGAGTCTCAGGTTCTACAAAATTGGGGTAAAATGTCAAAATTGTGGAATTGTTTTGATAAAAGAGGCAATGTCTATGAAATGCTGAACAGAAGTCTGGGCACAAGTAACCTCTCGACATATGGTAGCTATTTCCATTCTATCTTCCACTTGGGGGAAGAAAAAGTTGGACATGCATGTGCTCCCAGGGAAAGGCTGGTTCCAGTTAAGACAGGGAGTAGCAGAAGAGTCTATATTCTTTCAGTTGTGCCTGCTAGAAAGAAATCTGGGAGCTGTCATTGCTGCAGCCTGCAGTGATTACCTATGGTTTAAAACACTAGCTTATAAGCAGGAGAAAACAAATGAAATTACCTCTCAAGTGTGAAGTCTTAGAACAGATTCCCAAGTGGAATTTCAGAGTAAATCACAATTGCATTTCCCCCTGTTAGACATTTCATCGATAGTTTATATCGCCATGCCTCCTGGTAGACTTTCATCAATGAGAAGGCAACTTTTAGCCAGCTATAGACTGAGGCAGGGAAGCAGCAATCAATTAAACTTACGGGTTCTGTAAATGACAAAGCCCGTTTCATAATTTCTAACCTGCTGCTCTTTACCCAATTATTTGAAAAGAAAAGGCTACTGAGAAAAAGAAACTTGTTATTTTAATAATGATGGTAGGAAATATCATAATAGAGGTAGAAAATGATGCTTTTTGTTAGGTCTGATAATCATTCAATGAATTAAAAGTTGTTATAATGTTGGGTACGTGCTTCAATTTGTCATGCTAACACATTCAAGCCTTGATTCAATATCCAAGTTGGTGTATGGCAAAACACCATGGGAAGTACTGATCATGTTATTTCACGAGTTACAGAAAATGTTATAAAACCTTAATTTTTACTGGTCTGCTAAGATAGGAATTTATTTTTGTATCTGTGGTATTGTGGTTTATAATAAGAAATACATATTTGTTCTTTGTTCCCATTCCTGGGACAGAGCTCTTAAAACCCTTGAATTTCCTAAATGATAAGAGTGATAAAGATGTCTTGATATTTACAACAAAGCCCTTTCAACTACACCTGAGTTTATGTTAATGAGGTGTCTTTTGAAAAACACCTAAGGATGAGGGTTTGTTGCCAAGGGAACCAATTATGTGATTAGAGATTTGGAACTTTTTGTAATAAAGCAGTAATCTAGTAAATAAACTGCTTTCCTGATTTTTGTGAGCTGCTCTAGCAACTTAATCACACCCAAGGAGGGAGTCATCGGAACCTCCAGGTCTATGGCCCGGCGGTCAGAATCACCTGGACTTGTGATTGGCGCAGGGCGTGTGTGTGTGTGTGTGTGTGTGTGTGTGTGTGTGTGTGTGTGTGTGTGTACAGTCTTATAAGACTGAGCCCTTAACATGTGAGATCTGATGATATCTCCAGGTGGTAGTGTCAGAATAGAGATCACTTCTAAGACTCTCAGCTGGTGTCAGACAAGTGCCTGGTGGCATTGGGGAAAAAAAAATACATTGGAGTTGGTGTAAGAATCATAATATCCAAACTTAAGATGCATCATTTTCTATCATATGATTATTAAAATGACACATTATACACACTACATCTTATAAATATGAGTTTTGTTTTACCTCAGAGCCAAATAATCACTTTTTAGAAGAAAATCAAATTTGTACTTATTAGTTTATATGCAGTTGATCAATTTTACTATTACATGCTGACACCCAGAGCAATCTGGTCTGAGAAGCATGGGAGCACAGAAACTCACAGAATTGAATTAAGTAGCGGTTAGAGACTAGGAACATTTGTGTTGTTTAATAAACATAAAGGGAGAAAGATGATAAATCACCACTTTGTATACAAGAATGCCAAAGTAAGACAGCCATTTTAAAACACTCTTAGTGCAAGTTTTTAGTATACAGAAACTACAGACAAGTGCTTCAAAATAAAAAGAAAAATGTGAAGTTTTATTATCTGGGAATATGATTTTTAAAGTTATATTTAATGCCTTAGAGCAGACATTAGCAAAGGCAAATGGCTGTTATGCTGGCAAGATGTGACCATGATCAGTTGATAAGATATTGGAGAAAGCATCTGTAAAAAGAAGAAAGTTTTAAGACATGTAATAGTACAACAGAGAGCTTTTGTATAACCACCATCGGTGGTGAACAATTGTGAAAGGGCTCAAAGGGTTCTTTTTCATCTCTACTACTAGACCTTTTTATTTAAAAAAATTTTTTTTTATTTATTTGAGAGAGAGAGAATGAGAGATAGAGAGCACGAGAGGGAAGAAGATCAGAGGGAGAAGCAGAATTCCTGCTGAGCAGGGAGCCCGATGCGGGACTCGAGGATCATGACCTGAGCCGAAGGCAGTCGCTTAACCAACTGAGACACCCAGGCGCCCTACTACTAGACCTTTTTACTCTGGTGGAATATTATGCCTGGACTGAGGGCTGGAGATATTAATCTATTTTTTCTGATGCAATTAAATCAGGGTTTCTCAGGGGCGCCTGGGTGGCTCAGTCGTTAAGCATCTGCCTTCGGCTCAGGTTATGATCTCAGGGTCCTGGGATCGAGCCCCGCATCTGGCTCTCTGCTCAGCGGGGAGCCTGCTTCTCCCTCTCCCACTTCCCCTGCCTGTGTTCCCTCTCCCGCTGTGTCTCTCTGTCAAATAAATAAAATCTTTAAAAAAAAAAAATCAAGGTTTCTCAAAGTCCACAGTATTGGCATTTTGGGTCCAATACTTCTTTGTTATGAGAGGCAGCCCTGTGCATTAGAAGATGCTAAGGACCATTCCTGGCTTCTACCCATTTATGACCACCCAAAAGCCTCCAGACATTGCTAAATGTCCCGGGGTGGGGGGTTGGGGGGAAAAAATGACCCTTGATTGAAACCACTGAATTACGTATTTGTTATAACAGCAGTGATAATCTTCTATTTTTAAGATCAGCTTGTCAATTTCTACAAAGTAGCCATTTTGAATTTCCATAGGGTTTATATATTAAATTGGAAGAATTGCTATCCAATAATAAGTCTTACAATCTATGAACATGGTGTATCTCTCCATTTAGTTGAATCTTTAATTTTTCTCAGCAATGTTTTGTATTTTTTCAGGTAAGTCTTATACTTCATTTGCTGAATTTATTCTTTATATATATTTTAATATATATTTATATTTTTAATATATAGTATACATGCATATATTTATACATTGTATTTTTTCATGGAAGAGTCTTGCCCTTCATTTGCCAAATTAATTCATAAGCATTGCATTAGTTTTGTTGCTATTGTATCCTCTTAATTTCATTTTTAGAATGCATTATTCTAGTAAAATAGCAATATAATGATTTTTTTCTTATTGATCTCTTATGCTGCAAAAATCACTAAACTCATGTATTAGTATTTTTGTAAATTCCTTAGGATTTTTTGCTTATAAGATCATGTCTCCCTTGAATAAAGACTGTTTTTCTTCTTTCTTTCTAATCTTTATGCCTTTTATTTTACTTGATGGCATTATTTCATTGGACAGAGCACCCAGTACCAATGTTAAACAGGAGTTATGAGAGAAGAAATTTTTGTCTTGTCTCTGAGCTTAGAGAGAAAACAGTTTTTCACTAAAAAAATATGATTTTGGCTGTAGCTTTTCTATAGATGTTCCTTTTGAGTTTGAAAAAGTTTTCTTTTATTCCTGCTATGTTTATAGTATTTATCATAAGTTGACATTGAGATTTTTCAAGTTCTTTTCTGGGTCAGTTGAGATTTTCATGTATTTATATCATATATTCCATGAATACAGTAGATAATATTCATTGATATTCAAACATACCTTATATTCCTGGGGTAAACTCCACTTGGTCATAGGCTGTAATTTTTATGTGTTGCTGGATTTAATCTGTTAATGTTTTGTGAAGGATTTTGTATCTATGTTCATGAATTATATAGGTCATGTTTTGTGAGATTTTGTCTTTTCTCTTAATATAAATTAAGAAATGGTTCTTCCTGCATTTTCTGATACATTTTATGTAGTGTTGGTATTACTGCATCCTTAAATATTTGTTAGAATTTACCAAAGACACAATTTGGACTGGAACTTTTCTTTGTAGGAAGATACTTAGTTACAAATTCACTTTCTTTGCTTTATATGTATTATTCAGGTTTTTTATTTCTTCTTGAGATAGCTGTTATGTTTTCCTAGGAATTTGTTCATTATATCTAAGTAGTGTCATATGTTGGGTTAAGGTTTTTCATAATATTTCCTTATAACCTTTTTAATTTTGGTAAAAATTTTAGTAAGGTCCTCTCTTCATTGCTCATTTTGTTGCCCTGCATTTTCTCTCCTTTTATCTTAGTCTAGCTAAAAGTTTATCAGTATACTTTATGTTTTCAAAGAACTGGGCTTTAGTTTAATTGATTTTCTATATTATTTCTCTGTTTTCTATAATTTTGATTTCTGCCCTGATACTTATTATTTTCCTACTTACTTCAGGTTTTATTTGCTTTTTTTCCTTTCTGACATTTTAGCTTAAATTATTTATAGTAAATATTTCTTATTTTTTAACATAGATATTTATAGTAATGAATTTCCCAGCTTCATCTTTTACTTGATGTGTGACTAGAAACAAATTACTTAATACTTTACATGGCAGTTATCTTTTTGGTATATGCTATAAGGCTTACTTGAATTATTAAAGAGCTAAAAATGTTAACTGACATTTGGAGAGTGTCCTGTATATGTTAGTTTTTAATATTACTGTTATTTTGATGGATCTGCCAGTTAAATTTAGGTAACATAATAAGCACAAATTGTTTGGTTGACATGATAGAAGAGTTTCAAAACTAGATAAAGTTATTGTTGACACACTAAAAGTCCTACAGATTTAAATCTTGAGAAAACACAGTATCTTCACTCAATCTTCTGAACTCCTCAAACAAATAAAAGGCATAGGCTCCAGCCGGAACTTTTTCTTACATTATCCAAATGATGTTCTTCAATTTAGTCCACATCTCTAGCTGGGGACTTTTTTCAATAATACATGAGGCATTTCTAGAGCTCCTCAGCGGGATACGCCACTGGAACCTGGAACAGATTACTTTAAACAAACTCAGTAAATGAAACTTTCATTCTTTACAGATAGATGATTAATTTTGAAAAATAGCTAATTGTTTTAGTAGCTAAATAAGGCAGGTAATGAAGTTCAGCAATGCTATTTATGGTTTTAAATGAAATGAGTTAAAAACAATTATTTGTTTTTCCTTTTACATGACTGAATGACAATACCTTGTAAAGCGGAGTTTTTAAAAAAATGTTTTAAAGATGTGTAAAGTCTTGGGAAATGACTAATTGATTTTGTCTGGGCTTGGTGATTGGCTTAAACCAAAATGAAGCAAATAAATAGTGTGAATAAATAAAATAAAAAATAAAAAGTGTGAAACTGCTAAATGTGAACATCATGGATTTATGGGCTAATCCTTTAGAAATCCACATTATACTGTTTGAATTCTGTTTGATTGAGATCCTATTTGAATTCCATCCACAATCAGATATTGTAGAGCTATTTTGTCTAGGCATCCTAAAGTTAACTAAAATCACACTGGGTTTATCAAAGTCTGAACTAAAAAAAAAAAAAATAGGAATCCACACTATAGAGGTTGATGGCTTTTTCTGGATCCAAGGCAATCAGAGGCATCTCAATGGTGGTAGCGACATGGAGTTTCTGTTCAGGATTTGCCATATGTGGTAATAAATAACTCTAAATCTGCTTCTTATTCTCTCTTTCCTGATCAATCCCCTTCATCTGCTAGTCTACGTGTGTGTCCTCTATGTGCGTTGTTATGATTCATAGTTTCTGCTCCTTATCTCTGGTTTTCTCCCTTGTCTTTGCTATGCTCCTTCTGCTTCCATCCTTACTTGTTGCTAAATGCCATGATTTCTTTGGCATTTCTCAGTAAAAATATTCAAGAAATAGCATCTGATTAGATAAGTCATGTTTTTATGTCAGGTTTGTAATAAATAGGTCATTGGTTATCCTAAGGTTTGGCTATGACTGAGCTCTGTGTCCTCAGTTTACCTATTCTACTATAGCTAGAAGTAGGAGCGGGATGCAATCCTGACCCCTGAGAAGCTTTGCAACAGTGGAGATGGTGGGAGGTTCAGGCACTCTGACTGGTATCTGCTACATTAAATAGGCTTCATACTATTTACCTAGCCGAATGCAAGGAGCCTTAGAAATTTTGTACATGAAAATTACCTAGCCGAATGCAAAGAGCCTTAGAAATTTTGTACATGAAAATTCCCTAGCCTCGTGGGTCTATTGATTTCTTCAAGTGTTATCTATTGTCCCAAACCACAGTGACTAAAACATTAGCTTATAAATGTTTTTGACACTTCCCCCATCCCCCAACCAGCTTCAGCACATGACCAGCTCTGACTTGGTTGAAATAAAGACAAGCCTCTTGAGCCAATCTTCAAGGCAGCCACCAGACAGGCCAGATACGTGGCAAAATAACTGCAACTCTTGAAAGCTGAGGTTGGTTCAGAATCTTCTGGTATTGGGAATGAGGGCTGTTCTTTTCATGGCTACCACTGAGCTGGTGAGTGGAAGAGGGTTCTGGAGTATCTTATAATAATACAAAATTTTCTGTTCTTAGAGAAAAATCAGATTTTTTTTTTACTAAGTGCTATAAAATTGGTTAATTTTCAGAGTTCTAAAAAAGTTGATTTTGATAGTCAATACAAATTCTTTGTTGTTTTTATGGAGAAGAATTTCTTACTCCGCCATCTTCACTGACATTACCTGAATATTAGAACAATAACTACCAAACTGTAAAATGAGTGTATATAAATCTGGCACCTTTCTGACATTTCTATTGTTGACTACTACACAGACACTAAAATAGTTTACCCAAACCCTATTCTCTCTCATCCTTCCTGTGAGCAAAAGCTGTATTTTTGTTGGAGGTAGCAATTTGCCCAGCTAAGTACCTGCTATCCTTTGCAGCTAGAACTAACAGTTGGACTCAGATCTAGACAAGAAGACATGAGCAAAAGTCTTCTAGAGATGTGGGGAATCATCTTTTCTGAAGAAAAGGAGCAGAATGAGTTGTCTCCCACATATAGCACACATCCTCACTTCTTCCTGTATTGGATATGGATCTGGTGGGTCCAGCAGAAACAGTCATGTTACAAACATGAGACTAACTACAAGAGAGCAAAGTTAAAAGCCAAAAATAGCAAAACTTTAAAATGGAAAATCTTGAGTCTCCGGTGTTATCCCTGAGCAGCTGAACCACCAGCGCTGGTAGTTACACACTTCACTGCCTCTTCTGGCCTGAGAAAAATGAAACCCTTATTTGTAGAGACACTGGTGCTTGGGCTTTTTGTCACTTACAAATAAACACTTTTGTAATTGTTACCACCTATTTGATACTTATTTGAAAGTCAAATGTAAACCATTCAGTTTCATTTTCTCTTCTTTGGACTTTGGTGACCCTGTGTTCTTGCTGCACAACAGTGGTGCTGAATCCAGGTACTCTGAGCTTAATGGGGGTAAACAGGAAGGTGTCTGCATTCACTGAGCTCCTTCTACCTGCCCAGGAACGTAAAGCCACCTCTTACTCCTTATCCTAGAAACTTTATGAATACAGTGTTATTGTTCACCGTTTATAGATAGAATCTGAGGTTCGAAATTAGGAGGTAGTTACTCCAAGGTTATGCAACTAATGAATGCAAAATGTAGATTCGAACCCAGGTTTGTCTGATCCTACTTTTATTAATCACTGTGCAATATTGCTTCTAGAATTAATGATCCAGTTTATTATATAAGGTGAAAGGGACCAAAATGTAACTTAATGTGCAAGGCCTGATTTACTCAGGATTGATGGAGAAAAGAAAGTAGGAAAGAACCTTTCCAAGAGGACATATAGGTTTATTGTATACAGTCAAGTTTATTGTTGATGCATACTTCTGTAATATTTTATATAATTGTTTCTTTATCCTCTCTCGGGAAATAGTTACAACCAAAGGGCCAAAATGTATCCCTAATGGAAGTGAAAATGGCCAAGTAATGCATGTTTTAAATTTTTTAGAAGCCTACTTCAAGGAAAATACTAGCAAGTGGTTAGGAGGCCAATTACTGGGCACTGGGCTAATTAGCTTTATGGCACATAGGGTGTTTTTGTTTGTTTTGAAGACTGATATTTGTGGAAACATTTGAACACAGCTACTGCAGCAGTTAAATGTTCTTGAATTAGAGCTCTCAGTACCCATACCTTCCCCACCCCAAGGGCTATGGCCTAATTTCAGGGTTTTGTGACTACAGAATCCAAGGCCAATCTGCATTTCAAAGAAATGTGAATGGCTGCAGTCCTGCCAGTTCCACTCCTACAATTATGCAAATGACAATTTGATAATAAGAGGCCTTTATAAAAAATGAGTTAATTGGTTTTCAATATATTCAAGAGAACAAACTCATATTTTTCATCTTTAATGAAAAGAGGAAATTCTTGAAAACCTCACAGTACTTGTCTGTGCCTCTCTTCATCCCTCCCCCACCCCCGCACCCTCTTCCTTCCTTGAAAACATGTTTTCTTCTTTCATTATGAAATTGGCAATAGGCAGACAAATAGTGAGCTGAGTATACACATCATTATTTATGCACAATGCCAACAGGCTTCAGAATAGCTTGTATTATACTCAAAGTAGAAAGAAACATGAAAACACTTTTGTAAGCAGAGTTACACCAATAGAACACTTAGGGAAGGGAGAGAAAGAGAAAAATAATTAGAATTCAGGGCATGAAAATGGACTTTTCTTAAATATTCATCACCCCTAAATCTTCAGCCCAATAAGAATAGATACATGCTGAATTTTGTTTTTTGAGAGCTGTTTTTGATTAGAAATTCTTTGACAACAGCTATAGTTTTTATTCCTGGGGTTAATCATACTCCTTAGTTCTAGTAAGAATGAACCAAATGTGTCATCATGTGTCATCACATTTGTCTTCAACTGCATGATATAGAGAAACTCTATTTACAAATGGCTGAATATGAATATATTTTTAGAATAAGAGTATAGGCTTAAATATTTTCTAAATATTGTTCAGGCAGAAAATGTTAAAACCAGAATTCAACTTAGGTCCTATTGACCTCAGTGCTGCTTCTCTTTCAACAAGGACAGCACAGAATGTCTTAAAATATATGAGTATTGCAAGATGCATTTTTATGAACACTAAGAAACAAGATAACCTACCAGAAATTGGATTATTTGTTCCTTGATCAAATAAATGTGTTAAGTTTGTTTGATCAGATATTCAAGAGGAAGACCTGTTTTCTATTACTTTTAACAAAGAAACAACAGTATAGATTAAAACTAAATAAACAAAACTGAAAATCAATTACTATTAGCATTAACCTGTTTGGTGCTAACCAAAGATAGAGTAGGTATTAAAGACCCGGAGGAAATTAAAATTGACCTCGTAGTTGTATAGGAGTTAATCAGATAAGAAGGAAGCCATTATACCATAGAAGGGGATTCTTTTATTCAAGAGAGTAACTCCTAATTTTTTTTTTAACAGTGGAAAATTTAGCACTTTATTTTCAAACTTATTGTTTGTTTGTATACTTAGAAACGTGTGGAGAAATATATGTGCCATTAAACTGATATAGGCTTTTACCTGCAGAAAAGTGGTTTGATGGTTGGTATTATAAAGTCACAGTAGAGTGTACGGGTGGACAAGAACACAGGCTTAGGCTTTAAGTTAGATGAGACTCAACTCTCAGTTCTACCAAGGTTGATTTTCTCACTGTGAGCAATTACTGGGTTTCTCAGCGGCTGTTTCTATTCTCTATAAAACAATGGCAATGGTGCCCATAAAATACTATTGAGAAATAAATTAGAAAACAAAAAATATATATTCAGGATAAAGTGCTAAAATTATTTTATATAGTCAATATATTAATATAGTGTTTGATACTTGTACATGTTCGATAAATGTCTGTTTTTTCCTTTTAAGTGAGACTTTCCAAGAGAACAAGTCAAAATACATTTCTTGGGTATTGAGCAATATTCTCAGTAATGATTTGAGATATTATTATATATATATGTTATATATATATAAATATATAATTAAGGATTAATATCTTTTTTAAAAAGATTTTATTTAATTATTTGACAGAGACACAGCGAGAGAGGGAACACAAGCAGGGTGAGTGGGAGAGGGAGAAGCAGGCTCCCCGCTGAGCAGGGAGCCCAATGCGGGGCTCGATCCCAGGACCCTGGGACCATGACTTGAGCCAAAGGCAAATGCTTAACCACTGAGCCACCCAGGCGCCCCAGGATTAATAGCTTTTCAGGTACAAATGATATAGGAAAGTCCAAGTTTGCTTTCATGATTGGCATCATCCTGGTGCTACTCTAATAAAAAAAGAATTATTAAGACATGCATGTGTTGACATAACCTAGACAAGAATTCCACCTGTTTTCCTTTCTGAGTTAGTTCTCTATGTTCTAGTGCTTGTTGATTTGGCTGTCTTGAAACCTAGCGTGCATGAGAATGTTGCATATCCACCCCTGCTTGAGTGCCAGATTTACAAATAAACATGTTAGTATTTTCGCTATTTTTTCTTGCTCTTCGCATATGGTTTGGGTAGTTGTGCATAAGAAGGGTGCAAGCAAGGGAGGGTGATACCCTCTTCCTGATGCAGTGTGAACAGGAGGATAATGGCTGATGAGGCAATTACCTTTCATTGTGCAATTGTATACCGCATCTGAGTGAGATCTACTGAAGCTCCCAGGGAAAGCAGACTGTGAGTAACTCCCATCATGCTGTTCTTACATTCCTCATCTGCAATTTTCAACATAGTAGTGTGAAAGCATGCCCAGCTGCCAGCAAGTGACAGGATAGAAACACAAGGCAGAGCCAAGGAACATCTTTACTCTAGCAGCACAGTGGGACTCTTGGATGGAGGTCTGAATTTTTTTGTAAAAAGCTAGGGGAGCTGCCGACACACTGTAGTACATCCCAGAGACAAAAGCCAGGGTTGGAGTTATATCATCTGAGAAATCAGTGCAGGGACTTGGGAATAAGAATATTTAATTTCATCTACAGAACTAATTCTTAGTTCTGGATCATAAGTAGGAAAATTGCCTGCATATCTGGAAGCAGTATTCAACCAAATAGAAATTAGAATTTGTTCTACGTGGCCTCAGAGTATAGGTAAATCCAGTATTACTGGTTGAAAAGGAAGGCAATTCCAGTTTGAATCGAGAGAGCATTCTAATATTGAGCATCATTTCAAAGTAAATTGTGTAGCCACAGGAAACCGAGTTCTCCTTCACTGGAGGTATTCAAGAAGTACCAACAAAGATGATACAGAGGATATTTAGTCTGAGGTGGGTATCCTCTTAATAATGAGAGTCCTTAATTAGCCAATTAATGATGAAGTTAGGACAATGCACCTCCTCCACCTGTTTCCACTGGCCTTGCAGTAAATCCTCAGGGCTCAGGATCATTTGAACCACGTTGATACTGACTAGTCCACACATATTCCTAGTTGAATGGGAGGTTGCATAGTCTCATGTGTTGCCATGAGACATGAGATAGAAGATTTTAGGTGAGAGCAAAATCGGGCCAGAGGTCAGTGAGAATATTAGCACCACTCCTGTACCACTCACGTGAGACACACAGCTGCTGCATTGTTTGGTTACTAGTCTTGGTATTTATTATTATTATTGCAGAGCATATCTATTTTTGTTCCTCACTTTGAATCAACAAAAACATCTTGATTTCATTCCTGAAAGAATTCTGAATCCATCTGAATCATTTCCCCCTTCTCAATCTCTATTAGGAACCTTCATAATTTAGATTTCCATGACTTACACTCTGCAATTTTATACTAAAGTTCTGACTGTACTCACTACTTTCTGTTGTATCCACCTTGTTAGACTTTTCAGTGGGCAGCCTTAAGGAGCTATCTAAATTCAAATATAATCCTTCAAAAAAACTTTCGATGGCTCCGTATTTCCCATGAAAGTAACTCCCAAACTTTTTAGCTGAGGAATGATTTATTTCACATAAAGTTATGTGTGAAACTCCACTATTTAACTACATGATGGGATAGTTCTATGTTACTAAATTTTTATATGCCATGAAATGTTAACATTTGCTTATTATTAAACTAGTTACTAATTTATTATTAAATCATTTTGATTTTTTTTAAAGATTTTATTTATTTGACAGAGACACAACTAGAGAGGGAACACAAGCAGGGCGAATGTGAGAGGGAGAAGCAGGCTTCCCTCTGAGCAGGGAGCCCGATGCGGGGCTTGATCCCAGGAGGCCGGGATCATGACCTGAGCCAGAGGCAGCTGCCCAGCGACTGAGCCACCCAGGTGCCCCTAAATCATTTTGATTTTAATGGTGTTTTAAAATTGGCTCTTCTAGATAACAGTTGCATTTTTATATTGATTTATTTCTTTACTTTAATTTGAATATATACCATCTAGAAAACCTTGATTGCCAATCACTGTGAATCATATTCTCATTATAAGGTGAGATACTGAAATGTGTTCTAATCATAAATCATTATGAATGTAATACCTATGTAGTTTCTAAACATGCAATGCTCAATTTGCTTGGGCCAGAAGTTTGAAAATAAAAATAAAATGTCATTTTATTTTCAAAATTGATGTATAAAATACTAATTTTCTTGAACAAATTTTCTTGAATACATCTTCCGTTTAAAGGGAGGTGAATAAATTCACAGCAAGATTAGTTTATTTTTTGTGTTAGGTGTATCCACATATATAACACTTTTACATTCCCAAGAACATCATTTAAATATTTTCAAATACTATATTGCTTATTCTTTAAGTTAATTCACTCAGAATTGTAAAAGTCAAATTGTTCAAGAGTCCAAACTTCATTTGCATTTTCTCATTGAATTCTGAATCTTTTATCAGGTATTATCTTTGCAACACTAAATCATCAAAACAAGTTTATTAGGCGTGTTAAAAATAGCAAAGCATGTACGTTGGTATAATCATATTGTATCAGATAAGTATTTCCATAATGGATTCTCTTTGTCATGAAAAAAGAGTGATTTCTTGTCTCAGAAAAATTTGAATCAGCATCTTCCCTCAGTATAGCCAATGAATTTCAGTATAAAAATGAACATCCTGCAAACCACTTCCTGTTTCATTAAAAATATATTTGGAATGTCAGTAATTTAAATTTAACGAATTCACATTTATATGTCACTATTAATATTTTTTTAAAGATTTTATTCATTTATTTGAGAGAGAGAGAGCATGAGAGGAGGGAGGGTCAGAGGGAGAAGCAGACTCCCTGCCGAGCAGGGAGCCCGACGCGGGACTCGATCCCAGGACTCCAGGATCATGACCTGAGCTGGAGGCAGATGATTAACCAACTGAGCCACCCAGGCGCCCACACTATTAATATTTTTTTGTTAATGCTGTCAACACCTAAACACCAATGCTTATCTATCTAACATCCCATGACTGTCTGAACACATTTTATTTATTTCTTTGAGAGAGAGAGAGAGAGCGCACGCACAAGTGGGATAAAGGGCAGAGGGAGAAGCAGACTCCCCACTGAGCAGGGAGCCCCATGAGGGACTTGATCCTGAGACTCCGGGATCATGACCTCGGCTGAAGGCAGATGCTTAACCAACTGAGCCACCCTCTGCCTCTGAACACATTTCAAAGCAGATTTATTGTGAGCTGGAACTTCTTTAATTTTCTGCCATTGTTTTCGCACCATCAGTACAATTGCCCTATAATTTTTTATTCCTTAGTTGATGGTGTATAAAAATTTATTTAAACACACAGAAATATTTTCTTTTGTGGCATAAATACTATATTCTATGAAGAGATCCAAAACATCTAAACTTTCATGCAAATAAACTAGAAATATTTTGTACAGACTAAATTCCCCAAACTACTTCATCAAATATATTAGATACACAAATCATTTCATTTAGGTCTGTTTAAAAGGCAACATACCCAACTAACTAATTACATCTCTCTAATTTTTGACCTGCCTCATTTTTCTTCATGAAAAAATGTAATTATACTGCATATTTGTCTACTTATATATTATCTGTTTCCCACTGTAGCGTGTAAGACTTTGTGTGTTTCATTTTCTGCTGCATATTTTGAATTTAGGAAAGCACTTTACTCATAATAGGTGCTCAATAAATGTATTTTTGAAAGAATTAATGAGTACATATGCCTGGTTTCTTCTTTTCGCTAAATAATACTAATTGGATTTTACTAGCGGCTTCCTTATCTATAACACTTGTAAGCAATGTCAGCATCATAGAGTCTAGTCAACGTTTCTTCCTGAAGATGTATGTCTCTTCATTACATATGTGCATTATATTATAAGATTAAATTTTCTTTGTGTCATTATTCTTATAGCACAGAGTAATTGAATTTAGGCTGAAAGCAACAAGGATTATTTTATGCTTATTACATTTTGTTTCAATATAATATAATTTGGCAAGGATCATATAATTTCTTTGCAAAATCACTGTAAAAGTTCACCTTGTAGACTTGGACAATATATATTGGAATAATAATTAAATGCATATAAAAGAATTTTCTTAATCCTCTCATATTTTTTGTGATGCTTTGTGATCATAGCTACTAGCAGGATGATATTTTTAAAATCAATATCCAGTTCTGGCTGCTTCTTATGTTAAGCAAATGCCTTAATTCCCCATGTTGATTTGGGAGTATAATGCAAATTCCAACAGCATCCTCCCATGGAAGTGGGATATATAACTCTTATTTGATGGAGAACATTTAATAAGACATTTACCAAAATCTCATAGAAGCAAGCAAACAAACAAACAAACCTAGAGCTATTCCCTTCAGTAAAGTATTCACAGATTCCTCTTGATTTCTCCTTCTATCAGGTTACATCCAGGTATAAAAATAAAGGACACTTAGATTGTAGTTCAGTGAGAAAGGCCAACAGACTTCAGCCTAAAGTAAAACTAGTGATGTTGGATTCCCACATGAAATTGCAAAGAAAATAGACTACCTTAAATCTCATATGAAAATGGACATTATCTAGGTGAAGAAAATTAGGAAAAATAAGTAGAGTTGACATGCAGAAGACAGGGGAAAAATACCAAGAAAAAAATTAAATCCCCTAAGAAAAGTATAAAATTTCACAGACAGATAAAAAATTAGTATAAGAAAATTTGTTGACAAAATTAATCCAATATGGCAAGATCTCAAAGATATGAAAATAAAACAACAGAGAGATAAAAATGGAGACAGACTGCAGAGCTAAAAAAACAAATTAATGACCAAAACAAATCCATCAAAAACTAATATATAACTTAGAACATAAGTGAATCAGGTAACTCTGAAAATCAAGTTTCTTCTGTAGAAGAAAAGATTTGTTTTATTAAATGAAGAAAAACATTCACTCAGAGCAATGGCAAAGAGAATGAAAGATGAAGAGTCCAATATATTCCCACAGAAATATAATTAATAACAATTAATATTAAAAATATAAAAAAGATATTATTATTAAAAAGTGGTTTCCTGAGACAAAAATAAGATCTTCATATTTCTTTCTTTTTTTTTTCTTCACATATAATGTATTATTTGTGTCAGGGGTACAGGTCTGTGATTCATCAGTCTTACACAATTCACAGCACTCACCATAGCGCATACCCTCCCCAATGTCCATCACCCAGCCACCCCATCCCTCCCACCCCCGACCACTCCAGCAACCCCCAGTTTGTTTCCTGAGATTAAGAGTCTCTTATGGTTTGTTTCCATCTCTGGTTTTGTCTCGTTTCATTTTAAGATCTTCATATTTAAAGGACCAACCATGTTTTAAACAGAAAAAAATGATCCAGAATGAAAAGATGAAGCCATATATGTTACATTATTGAATGTCAAACATAAAAGAAAAAAAAAAGGAGCCAGGTGGAAGAAGTCAAAGACCACTGTATCTTAATATCTGAGAGAAAGTGTGGCCCCACATTTTGTACCTACTATAGTCAATTAAGTAGAAGGAATGTGATAACTCAAAGACAGCAGCTCCTATGAGCCCTTCTTAATGGACACTAAGAATAGGAGGCTATGGTTGAATCAAAAGAACAATATAGTCATGTGAAGCACTTAGTCTGGAGAAACTGGTTTGTAAAAAATGGTGTGAGCATTTACTCTATTTACATATACAACTGAGAAAAACTATTGCTGAGGAATTATGTTTAGAGAGGGAAGTATAAATGGTCTAAATCTCCACAGTTTGTAGCAACAGAATAACTCAACTGGAGGCTAGGAGGACTGACAAGAATAACATCTCAATTCTTACAGCAAAGCGTTAAAACACTCTAATACTGACTCATGTAGTTAGTGGTGACTTCTTTTAACTGTCTTCAGAATCTTAAATTATAGAATGGTCATCTTGAAATATCATACCCTCGTGGAAATGAGCAACTATCTCAACCTGTAATGTCCGGTACCGTACCGTATGCGGCTACTGAGAAGTTGAACTGTGGCTGGTCTGCAATGGGATGTCCTCTAAGGGGAGAATCCGCACTAGATTTCAAAGACTTATATGGGAAAAAAAATCTCATTAAACAGTTTTATATTGATATAGTATTGGCATGATAGTATATTGGATATACTGGGTGATGTACAATACATATTTAAATTAATTTCACCTTTTATTTTTATACTGTTAAATGTGATTACTAGAAAATCTAAAACTACATGTGTTCCTCACATACATTTCTATCAGACAGCAATGAACTGACATTTGATTTACTTTATATATTTGATACCTGGTAGGGCTGTACTTTTTAAAGAATTTTCTTGGATATATCATATATATATATGAACCAAAATAAATACAAAATACAAATATTAAATATGTATAAATACTAAACATCATATGAAATTAATATTAAATACAAATATTAAAATGTATTAATATTTTCTTTGTTTTCAAACTTAATATGCTTATAATGGAATACTATGGCAACATTTTATTTACTGAATATTACTTAAATTTATTGGTAAGAAACAAAATTAACAGCACTTTAAATATGTGGCTTGTGTTATTATTTAACTTTTTGAAATTCTTTTTTTTTACTGACTTCAGAATAGTTATTGATCTGCTTCTTCATTTTATATATTTTATTTCTAGGATAATGGCTCCCATCATTATTATCTCATTATTTCTGAGATACTGGCTGTATTAAAAGCTCATTACTGCTTGTAGCCACTGTTTGGGCTTTCTCTCAGCCAAATTCTCAAAGGAAAAAAAACCTGTATCTTTATGTCACATATCCCTTCCTTAGTTGTTGAAATGCTGTGAACCCCCTTCAATTCCATCACTTTAATAATGCAAATTGCTTTCAGGGTGCTTACCAAACTCAATATCCTCATTTTCCTTGATGTTCATCAAGGTCTATTTTTTTTTTTAAGGTCTGATTTTTTTTAATCCTCTGTTTCTTACATTTTATGCCAGCCTTTTTCCTCCTCCAAGAATCCATCCTTGACTATGCAGATTCCTCCACACAAATCTCATAGGTTCACTCATCACCTCTGCAAAGATGACGTCTGAATCTCTACTCCAGCCCCAAACTCTTGTTGAGCTCTAAATCTACATTCACCCCTGACTCAAGGACCTCTGTTTAAACATATGTGAACTCCAAATGCCCAAAGCTGAGCACAACTTGCCTTTGTAAGACCACAAGCATCTTACCGTATTTGTTTCAATGGCATTACCATTCCCTCCTTACCCAGGATGGAAACCCTACAGTTTTTACACTTGCATACCTTTTATACAGTCTGAAGCTAAATGATTTCTTTGTGTATCTTATCCTGTCTAATTCTGTCAACAATACCATTCTCACTGCTTCTTATCTAGACAATTGAAATGGTAAAAATGATCACTTGGTCTCACACTTGCTTTTCTCCCACTGGTACGATATATGAGACAGTGGTTACACAGGGCTGTACTAGCTCTGAAATTTGTCTGATTCTTTGTAGCACTAGTGACAATTTTCATATATTTACATGAACATTGTTCAATATGGATTGTGTCAACATATGGTTTTAGACATTGCATTAGTTTTCTATTGCTACCATAATAGATTACCCCAGATTTAGCATCATGAAACAACACATTTATTATTTCACAGCTCTGACTGGTCTGCTCCAAGTTTCACAAGGCCAAAATCATAGTGTGGGCCAACCAGGCTTTTATTGGAAAACTCTTAGAAAATTCTGTTTCCAAGCTCATTCAAATTGTTGCCAAACCATGTTCTTTGTGGTTGTGGGATTGAAGTCCCCATCTTCTTGCTGATTATCAGTCAGGAGTCATTCTCAGAGGGGCACCTGGGTGGCTCAGTGTGTTAAGCCTCTTCCTCTTGATTTCCACTAATGCCATGATCTCAGGGTCCTGTGATCGAGCTCCATGTCAGGCTCCTGGAGCCTGCTTAAGGTTCTCTCTCTCCCTCTTCCTCTGCCTCTCCCTTCCACACAGCTGCACAGGGTTTCTCTCGCTCTCTCTTTCTCAAAAAAAAAAAAAAAAAAAGTAGTCATTCTCAGCTTCTAGAGGCTTTCTGTATTCCCTGGTTGATGGTCCCCTTCAGCTACAAAGCTAGCATTGTGGGACAAGCTATTTTCCTACTTGGAATCTCTCTGATCTTCCTTCTGCTTCATCTCTCCTGCTTTCTCTTCCATCACTTCTCTGTTGCTTGCAGCCAGGAAAGGTTCTCTGGCTCTAATGCTCCATCTAATTAGATTGTACACTCTCAGATAATCTATATTTTAAGGTCCACATCCTTCTTTATATCTGCAAAATTCTGAGATTAAGAGCATCCTCTAAGCAACAATTGATGACTCTGACAGTTCTGCTCTTCACTTTGCAAAAAACTTTCCCTAAGTCTATGGAGGTCAAAACCTGTCTTCTTTTGTAAATTAGGGGAGGAGAGGGAAAATGTAGAAAGTACAAATTTAAATCTAACACTTTGGTATATATTTTCCTAGTAAATCTTTAAATCCAGCAAAGAAAATGCATTTCCTAGTCTGGTGACAACTCCCCTCATAAAAGTTTGACATGAGTTGATGGATAGAGTCGGATTCTTCAGGAGAGTCATTTCCACAGAAATGGCAGTGTTGCTGAGTAGGTATTATTTTTTCCAAGCTCCTGAACTTCTTTATTCAGGCAATCTGAGTACTCATAACAGGAACATTTTTTTGTCTATTCCCTTGGAGACACAATTTCAATTTGAGGGTTATCCTTTATATAAACCCTAACCCAATCACAGCTCATTTGCCCTATTTTCACAGGTCTGGTTAGAGCTCCCACAACCAGACAGGTAGCAGGGAATGAGTTTAGCCTAAAGACATCCATGTGAGGATTAAATTTCCAATTTTGAATGGCCTCTGGGCTGGTTCCCCAATCTTTAGCCGTATTTTCTTTTCTTAAGCTTCTGCCACCTTTTTATTTTACTTTTTTATTATTATGTTCAGTTAGCCAACATATAGTACATCATTAGTTTTTGATGCAGTGTTCAGTGATTCATCAGTTGCATGTAACACCCAGTGCTCATCACAACACGTGCCCTCCTTAATACCCATCACCCGGTTAACTATATTTTCTTTATCCCTAAAGTTCCTGTCACTGAAGCATGAATTTTTCTAAAAGCACAAAATCCTTAAAGACTTGACTGCTTAGGCTTTCCGAAAGTCATTTGCATACTTTGGCTATAAAATTTAAATTTTGGCAGTGGCCTTCACCAGTATCGATGGGTACATTCTCCCAAGACAGGTGCATGTTCCATAGAAGATCATTTTCATCATGAGAAAAGACTTCTCTCACAGCTTTTTTCAATGTATATCCCTAGTCTCTTGTGATTTTTTTCCTGGGTTGCAGGAGGTGGGCCACCTGGACCATTGTATGCTCCTCTCTTTTCAGGAATAAGATAACCCATCTTTTAGGAATTCAAAATGTTAAAGAGATACTTAAACTTCACCTATTATACCTTTTTTTAAAGTTTTTTTTGTTGTTTGTTTCTGATGACTACCTTATATCTTTTTAGGGTTATTAAAGCTTTCTGAAGAACTATGTCCTTTTCTATCCCTTTTCCATTTTAATTTCAGTGGCTGATAATCATCTTCTATTTTATGAATACCTAGTGTTTTATTTAATTAATTTTTAATTTCGCTATTACAAACATTGTTATGTTCAGTATCGTTGTAAGTAT
Organism: Zalophus californianus; assembly: GCF_009762305.2. NCBI lineage: Eukaryota > Metazoa > Chordata > Mammalia > Carnivora > Otariidae > Zalophus > Zalophus californianus. The sequence goes on from NC_045605.1 coordinate 77,431,468, forward strand.
ATCCTCAAGATAAATTAATTTATTTATTGAGATAAATTCCTGGAAATCATGAAGTGAAAGAATACACTCAATTCTGCAGTTTTTAATTCATGTTCCCAAATGTTTCTCCAGAAATATTAAACCAAGCTTCACTCTCACCGACCAGATAAGAAGGTCCATTTTCTATGAACGCTTTTTTTTTTTTTAAAGATTTATTTATTTGAGAGAGAGAGAGAACTCAAACACAGTGGGGAGAAGGGCAGAAGGGGCGGGAGAGACAGAATCTCCAGCAGACTCTCCGCTGAGCGTGGAGCCTACTTGGGGGTGGGGGGTGGGCCTCAATCCCAGGATCCTAAAATCTTGAGATCCTGAGATCATGACCTGAGCCAAAATCAAAAGTTGGATGCTTAACTGACTGAGTCACTCAGGCGCCCCTTCCATGAACTCTTAAACACAATGCCTAGAATTAAAGAGCTACATTGTATTTTGTTTTTACCTAATTTTATGTCATTATTATTTTATTTTTGATGTTATGAGCAGTGGGAACTTGATGAATGTTCTTATTCCTTTTCAGAGAAAAAAAGAGATGCAACCAAATTTCAGGAGACTCTGACTTCAGCTTTAATAAATTCCTTCCTTTTTATATATATTCCAATAAAACAATTAAGTAAAAAATCTTATATGCTCTAATTGTATATAAAAGTTAAAAGCTAATTTACTGCAATAAATAAATAAGTAGATAAATAAATAATCTATGGTATGCAATTCATTTGAACTTGCTTCATAGTAAGAGCAGTAGCAATAAACCACGGAAGAAATTTTTTGTTTTGCTTTGTCTTTTAAGTTTTTGCTATCTTTGTTTCAATTTGCACACCGCTATAATTAAGCCCTTGAATTCAGTTATTGTCAACAGGGGCACTAATTATAAAATAAAAGATGATGTTTGGTTAATTATATGCAGGTGGAATTCTATTTATGTTTGGTTACAGTTACCTGAAGCACCTGAAAGAGGGACTTGGCAAATGGCAGTTTGTGCAGGTTTGGAAATAACAATATTAATATTATAGCTTTTTTCTTTTATAGTTTTCTGAATAATTAGAGACTATTCTGGAGGATGATCTGGAAGTGAATTGAGAGTGATGGATTGCAAGGTAATGTTGAACATTCAGGGTCTGAACATCATAATCTCCTGAGACTGGAGGTACTTAAGAGGGTATTATAAAAAGTAATAGCATAAAAACTGTAAAGTGAAAGGTGAAATATTAGACTTTCAAAGGTGGATCATAAGACAATGCAGAATCGGTGATCTCTTGCCAGGTTTGTCTGTTGTGTGGGAAATCCTAAGAGGAAACATGCATAGCCTGCAATGTCAAAAGGAAAGATTCAGTGCTTAAAATTTAGTGACGAGTGTTGCCTCTTCTAAATGATTTTTTTTTTTTTGCTTTGTAACTTTTACAAATGTTTTATCTCTTTCTTAGAAGTCTCCAAGGCAAATTTCTGACTCTATATTTTTTGCGTATTCCCTAGTCGTCAGGCACCCTCTAGTTTAGCTCTTTGTCTAATATAACCATCAGGTAGACATTACACCCCAGTCTGGAACACTAACTGGTTTGCTCACCTCCACAACATAGGAGGAGCAGAGCTGAGATATGAGCAAAAGTTTATGGGATTTCAAAGCCCACCCTCATTTTGTTAAGTCATAAAGGCAAATACCCAAGAACGTGTTCTAATTTTTTTAAAGTTTCTATCTCAGACTTTAAATAATTCATGTCAAACTGAGAATGATAAATCTCTCAATACCAGAAACATATTATTGCTAAAAAGCTTGTCCTACTCTTGAGGGACAACTACATGTATCTACTTGTGATGAGGTAGGAGCATATAACCAAACAAATTCTTCAACTGTCATCAAAATAAAGTCCAAGCATGATTTTTTAACCTGCTTTCTTCTGTCACTACCTACCTCATACTCCATTCATGCTGTAAACCAGCCATGATTTCACGGATATTTTCTTTTCCCTAGGGCTAAAACACTCACCTCTCTGACCGTCAGACATGTTCTATCTACTGTTCGTGTGGTTGACTTCTACTTATCTTTATTTTTGTTTCTTCCTGAGATCGTCACCCCTTTCCTATGGTAACATTCCATACACACCTCTATTGTACCACAACTATATTGTACCGTACTACACTGTATTCGAATTTTCTATCCACTTCTCTGCCTTTCACAATAGAATTTGCATGGTTGAAGGGCAGGAGATTCCCTTAATTACAACTGTAATCTAGATTGATTAGGGCCAGATATTACACACACATACATTGATTTAATGAATTATTCCTAAGTAAGCAGGTCAAACCAATTTTCCTAAAAGAAAAAAGATACCCTCTCTCTTAATGTTTCCACTATGTTTTGTACTATATGTCTTTCAAGTCTAATCACTCACAGTGACCTTTGATTCATTCATCTCCTTTATTCTAGTTAAACAATGGTGTTCTGTTAAAATTCTGTTGTTGTTGCTTATTACCCTGGCCTCTACTCCTGTCTAGTTTTATCAGAGAATGTTTAGATTACACTGTAAGTTTTATTGCTGGCTTTTTCCCACTTCAGGCTTTTCCCTTTATTATCAATCCTAAAGAGTTAAGCCAGAGAATAATTTCTTGGGTTAGAGATGAAACAGCTGAGGGAGGCCTCAAAGATTGAACCAGACTTTTGCACAGACATGTTGGACCACATTATTCTGGTAAGGAAAGCCATGATGGAACAAATTTACTTTGGGTTGGGTACCCCCTCCCCAAAAGCCCTAGGAACACACATGAACTAGAAGGAAGCTTCAATTGTTTCCATCTCTGAAATTGGATGAAGATGATCTTGCATTGAAAGTGTTAATAGAAGCAGACATAAATTCTATCTAGAGAACAATAATATCATCATAGGTCTCAAAGTTCTACAAACACTTATTACAACTATAATGGCTTGTATGAAGTAAAACGTATCCATGCAGATGAGAAGATAATACCGCCTGAATGAAAACCAACATGAAAAAAAAAAAGGAAGATTTGACCCATAGGGTTACTGATAGTGGAATTATCAGTTACAGAGTTGCACATGTTGATCAGTGCCTGCTATTGGGCCACAGCTGAATTGGTGAGATGCTATTTTAGTTATGAAAGGTGACTTTTGATACCAGAATGAAGTGAGTAAGCCAAGTAAATATCTAGAAGGAGAACATTCTAAATCCTAGACTTTAGATATGTAAGGCCCTTATGTAGAAAACAAAAGGGGTGGGGATCTCTTAAAAGCAGGCTAGTGTGGCTGCATCAGAGTGAATGAGGAGGATACTTCACAGACATAGTCAGGGGCCAAGTCATGCAAGACTTTGTAGAACACAGTGAAGAGTACTGGGTTTCTTCTCAATGTGATGGGAATCTTATGAAGGCATGGAACCTGATTTGTCTTGTGTTTTTTAAAGAATATTGTATGTGGAGAAAGACTATAGAGCCACGTTTCCTCAACCTGAGAACCATTGACATTCTGAGCCAGGTAAGTTTTTATTGTAGAGGGCTGTCATTTGCACTGTATGGTGGTTAGCAGCATCCCTGGCCTTTACCCAGTGGATACTGGCGAGACCCTTTAAGTTGTGACAACCAAAAGTGTCCACAGACTTTGCCCAATTTCCTTGGCAAGAAGGAGGGCACCGTCACTCCCAGCTGAGATACCCTGCTGTAAAGATCAAGAATGGAGGTAAGAAGATGTTTGAGAAGGCGATTTCAGGTGTGCCAGTAAGATGTTGGCCTGATCTAAGAGAGCAGTGGTAAACATAATGAAAGCGGTTGGATTGAGATGTATTCTTAAGGTAGAGAGGACAGGTCAAGATGCTACTGAATGTGGAATAGGAGAAAGAGTAAAGCTTTGGAGTGGAATTAAGAATCTTACACTTTTATTCTGCTATAGACCACTCTGTCAGTTTGATGAAGCCCATAGACTTTTTCAGAATATTATTCAATAAATATATATTATTAAAAACAAAATCAAATATACTAAAATGAAGTTGCAGTATTGTAATTTATAAGAAATATGTATTGGGGTGCCCGGGTGGCTCAGTTGTTGAGCATCTGCTTTCGGCTCAGGTCATGATCCCAGGGTCCTCGGATCGAGCCCCGCATCAGTCTCCCTGCTCGGCGGGAAGCTTGCTTCTCCCTCTCCCACTCCCCCTGCTTGTGTTCCTGCTCTCACTCTCTCTTTCTCTGTCAAATAAATAAATATAATCTTTTAAAAAAAAGTTTACCTAAAATTTGGAACACCTGACTTTGGGATACTTTAAAAAAATAGAAATATGTATTTCATTCAGATGACCAAAATATATTTCTCATGTATATTTGGTCTCCCTCCATGGTTCCTGGCTCACAGCTCCTAAACCCTTGAAATTTCCTAAGTGATAAAAGCAATGGGAGCAACTTTTGTTACAATATTTGATCCTGAGCTCAGTTCTTGAAATCTGATTCTAGGCCATAAATGTAAATGATGTCTTGTTATCCATAATAAGCCCCTGTCCACCACAACTGGTGGGTTAATGTTAATGAGGTGACTTTTGGAAAGCATCTAAGGTTGGGAGCTGGTTGCCAGAGGACAGTGGGACTCGTAGTCCCACTCCCTGATTTCCTGGGAGCGGAGAGGGGCTGGAGGTTAAATAAATCACCAGTGGCCAATTATTTAACAAATCATACCTATGCAATGAAGCCTCCATAAAAACCCAAAACAACTGGATTCAGAGAGCTTCCAGGTTGGTGAACACGTGGACATTAAGTGAGAGTGGCTCAGAGAGGGGATGGAAGCGCTGCACCCTTTCCTCATACCTTGCCTTATGCATCTCTTCCATCTGGCTGTGCTTGCATTATATCCTTTTACAATAAACAGGTGACCTCGTAAGTAAGATGTTTCTCTGAGTTCCCACTCCAGCAAATTAACTGAACCCAAGGTTCAGAGGTAGAGGTACAGATACAGGTAAAAACAAACCCGGACTTGCAGTTGGCATTCTGAGTTGAAGGGGATTGTAGGACCCTCCAATTCGCAGCTGGTTGGTCAGAAGCATAGGTAACAAACATACGACTGGTATGGGAGGTGGTGGTTGAGGCAGGAGTCTTATGAAACTAAGACTTTAACCTGTGGAGTGTGATGCTATCCCAGGTAGAGAGTGTCTGAATTGAATTGAATTTTCAGACACCCCGCCTGTTTACTGAGAACTGCTTGTTATTGGCCTGGGGAACACCCCTCTTCCTACACAGTGGAATTAGGTCCTAGAGCCTAACCTACCAGGAGAACACGAAGAGCAATTGTATCAGAAAACAAACTATGTTCCTATAATTTCTACACTCTTATGTTACAGAAGCAAGCTCTACACTCTTATGCTCTGACCATAAAACTGTTTTATAGGCTTTACTGTCATTTTTTTCTCATAGTTTATTTTTTATAATCACATATTTTTAGCCAAAGCATTGAATTCATAGCCCCCCCTCAACTGAGAAAATATGAATCTCTGAGACAGCACAGATTTTAATCACTAAGTCATTATTATTTGCTATAAAACAGTAAAAGTTGACTTCATTCTTTTCAGACTTTTAAATGACAACCAGAAAGAACTTGAGGCTGTGATATACTAAAAAATGCAATATTCTTTGTTACCTTAAGCTTTCAGCAATTCTCACCAATCTGTAGGCAATATTGAATACTGAATTCCAGGAAAATTTCAACTTAAGCTACTCTGCTTCATTGTCAAGTAATTGCCTATTAGGAGAAAAATCTTGCAGACGTTGGCATATGAATTTAAATGAAACTTCCTGATGACCGTTGCAACTTAGAAGCAACACATGATGCCCTTTTGAAATAATTTGCATCCTTTCTTGGGTTTCTGTGGGCCCTGTTCAATGAGCTAGAGACAGATGCTTCTATCAGCCCCAAAGCTCCTTTTCTATTTCCTCATTTGATTCTCCCCTTGAACTAAGCTTGATTCTTGTGTTGGGGCTAAGATTTGAAAAATTTATCAGTGAAGTTAGAGTGGATACTCTGGATTGGCGAACTCACCAGATAGGGCTGTGTCTTAGAATCATAAGTCTTACTCTTTTGCTTCAGCAATTTTCTCTGTTTAAGATGAATCCAATAATCCTCTCTGATAAAATGAAATATTCAAATGATTTATAAGCAATCCAGTGCTAAGCAAATAATAAATATGATTATTGCTTGATAGGAGAGCTTGATCACAGATAATCATTTTGTCTGGGCAATGAGAAATGCTTACAAAAATAGAATCTGAATTAAAACTGTCCCGGTTTTGGGTCCTCTGGATGATCTTGAATAAATTACCTTACCCATTAAAATCAATTATTTCATGTTCAGAATGTGGATACCTCCGTTATGTGGTAGATGAAGGTAAAAATAATGTAAAAACAACAGAGTGCTTGGCACATTGGAAAATCTTATTAGTAATCACATTAGTAATTAACTTAATAAAAGTTATTTCTCCAATCTTGTTAAAACTTAAAACACTATACTAGAATTTATTATTAAATTTTGAATTCACTTACATTTCTTAATTCATGAGCATTGAAAAGGTTGTTAAGCCACTTAAACATTAAATTCCTTTTTGTCTTTTTGGACCAAATTAGTCTTCTATCCAAGATCCCTTTCTCAAAGGAAATTCAGACAAGGAAACTTAATGACCTCAATGGATGCTATTTTCACCCTGGGAAAAATTTCTATCAGTACACTAGAGAGGTGGTTTTCACATTTGTTGCTGTTGCTATTGGTTTTGTACAGATCAATCAGAGAAAAGCTAATTTCCTGAATATTAGATTCACCTTGTTAAAAATCTGTTTGCAAATCTTTGACAGCATTAAAGGTCATTAACATTACTAATTGTAAGACAACACAAGAATGGATATGATCAAGAGGAACGATGCTTCAAATCGGCTTTCAAAAAATAGAAGAGGATAGGAGTTCTTCTCCCCACTTCTAGTAAACTGAGACAGACACACACACAAGCACACACACCCACATGGATTTCATTCTAGATGTACAATGTTTATTAACAGACGAAACATGCTGTAAAGGAATGGGCTCTTCAGCAGAATGTAGTGTGGCACACTTGCATTTGTAATTGAAAGGTGCCTCTCATGGTGTGTCATGTATTAAATGTTGTGCAATTGGGTTGGGGGAAAGTATTGAACTCACCCATGCACTCGTGTAATGCTAGGAAGAAGTTTTATTATTATATTTTTTTGAGCTATATAATAAGCCCAATATGTTCTTGCTCACTGAGACAAAACTTCTAGTGATGTCTTAAGTCAGTTGGAGAGTTATTTCAAATTTACCAGCAAGGGTATGTGGAGAAATGAGGCTCCTCAAGTGAATGCAGTAATAATTATGACCATTAAGTTGAAATCACAATTTACTTTATTTCTATGAATTTAGTGGTTATTATTTTATGAAAAAATGGAATAAATTTATTAATGTCTCTCTTAAAGGCAAAGAACTAACATGTGCATTTAACATTTTTAATCTTCCAAATAGACAGTTTTTGCGAGTTGGAGCTCATTGAATGAGTGAGTTGTTCAAGGTCAAATAATGAGCAATTTATAGAGTCATGGTTTATATATTTATTCATTTTTCCAGCTTTATTACTGTATAATTGACAAATAAAATTGTATATATTTAAAGTATACAATGTGATGATTTGGTATATGTATACATTGTGAAATGATTACCAAAATCAAGTGGAATTAACATGTCTACCAACTCACATAGCTCTAACATCTCCCTCACTTTGGTGAAAATGCTAAAGACCTACTCTCTTAGCAAATTGCAGGTATAAAATACAGTATTACTAGGGTGCCTGGCTGGCTCAGGTGGTAGAGTATGTAACTCTTGATCTTGGGATTGTGAGTTTGAGCCCCACATTGGGTGTAGAGATTACTTAAAAATAAAATCTTTAACAAATACAGTATTACTTATTACTATGAGGTATTAAATCCTCAGAACTTATTCATCCTATAACTAGAAGTTATACCCTTTGACCAACATCTCCTCAATTCTCCTACCCCCAAACCACTGGCAACAACCTTTCTATTTTTATGAGTTTATTTGTTTTTATGAGTTTATTTAGGTTATTTCTGTATCTTGGTTATTGTGACCAATGCTGCAGTGAACATTAATGTGCAAATATCTATCCAAAATATTGACCCAGAGGTGGGATTGCTGGATTTTTTTGTAGTTCTATTTTTAATTTCTCAGGGACTACTGTTTTCTATAATGGTTGCACCAATTTACATTCCCGGTAACAAAGAGCAAGGGTTCCCTTTTCTCAACCTCCTCACCATCTTTTTGATAATAATCATCTAAGAGGTATTAGGTAGTTTTGATTTCCCTGATAATTATTGATGTTGAGCACCTTTTGATATACTTGTTGTCTCTTTGTATATCTTCTTGGGAGAGAAGTCTATTCGTTTACTGATGTTTAAATTGGATTATTCTTTTTTGCTATTGAGTCATATGAGTCTCTTATGTATTTTAGGTATTAACCCCTTATCAGATATGTGGTTTATAAATATTTTGTCCCAGTATTTCTTTATTGATTTCTGTCTGGATGATATATCTTGTTGAAAGTAGGATACTGGTCTCTTACTACTATTGCATTGCTCTCTCTTTACTTGTCACTTCTGTTCAAATTTGCTTAATAAATGTGGTACCCCAATGTTGGGTGTGTATATATTTATAATTTTTATATCATCTTAACAAATTGACTCTTTTATCATCGTATAATGACTTTCTTTGTGTCTTGCTACAATTACTGAGTTACAGTCTATTTTGCCTGATTTAAGTATAGCTACCTCTGTTCTCTTTTGGTTTCCATTTATATGTAATATCTTTTCTCATCCCTTCATTTTCATCCAATGTGTGTTCTTAAAGCTGAAGTGAACTCTTACAGGTGGCATATGATTGGGTCTTTATAAAAATCCATTTAGCCACTCCGTGATTTTGATAGGATAATTTAATCCATTACATTAAAAGTAATTACTAATAAGTAAGGTCTTACTATTACCATCTTATTAATTACTTTCTGGATAATTTTAGTTCCATTGTTCCTTTCTTCTTCTCTTACTGTCTTCCTTTGTGATTTGATGATTTTTCTCTAGTAGTATGCTTTGATTCCTCTCTCCTGATTGTTTGTGTATCTACTATAGGTTTTTGCCTTGTGGTTACCATGCAGCTCAAATAAAACCTCTTACAGTTGTAAAGAATCTATTTTAAGCTTAGAACTTAAATTTGATCACATACAAAAACTCTACCCTTTCCTCCCCTCATATTTTATGCTTTTGTTATCGTAGTTTACATCTGTTTATAATATATTTTCATTAACAAATTATTGTAGCTATTACTAGTTTTAATACTTCTGTCTTTTAATCTGTATAGTAGAGTTACATGATTTAACACACTATTACAGTATCAGAGTATTCTGAATTTGATTCTATATATAAATATATCTTTGCTAGTGAGTTTTACACTTTCATACATTTTCATGTCACTAATTAGTGACCATTCATTTCAACTTGAAGAATGCCCTTCAGTATTTTGTAAGGCAGGTCTAATTATTTGTCTGGGAAAACCTTTATCTCTCCTTCATTTCTAAAGGAGAGTCAAGCATTCTTGACTAGCAGATTTTCTTTCAGCACTTTGAATATATCATTCCACTCTCTTCTGGCATGTAAGGTTTCCACTGAGAAAACTGCAAGTAGCCTTATAGGATATCCCTTGTAGGAGATCAGTTTCTTTTTTCTTGCTGCTTTCAAAATTCTCTCTTTAGCTTTGATTTTTGAAGTTTTATTATAATGTGTCTTAGTGAAGTCCTCTTTGGGTTGTATCTGTTTGGGGATTTTTTTTAAGATTTTATTTATTTATTTGACAGAGAGAGAGATAGTGAGAGAGGGAACACAAGCAGAGGGAGTGGGAGAGAGAGAAGCAGGCTCCCCTCTGAGCAGGGAGCTCAATGTGGGGCTCGATCCCAGGACTGACCCAGGCGCCCCTGTTTGGGGACTTATGAACATCATGTACACACACACACAGCAGGAAGGAAGTGCTTAAAAACAAAATAGTAAAAGTAATTTATAGCTATCATAATCATATATATATACACACACACACACACACACACACACACACACACACACACACATGTATATATATATAAATTCTCTCACTTTTACAAACAGTCAGGTTCTGTCCTTCATTGTCTCCTGATCTGAACACATTTATTTGTAGACCACTGGTTTGAATCTTTCCTTCAGGGAAAATTATTACCAAAATCATTTAGAAATTCTGAAGTGTTGCCTAAGGGGCCATATCTCCCTCTCTGTTTCCTTGGGCATTTCTTGTGTTTTGTTTCCACAAACCCAAAGCAGCTTTAGATGCCAGTCTTGCTTCCCTCCATCTCTGGCCACCCTCCTGAGGGATGGTCTGCACCAAAGAGTCTCTGCTTTGACCCTCCATCCTGTCTTTGCTGATGTCTTGTTTGTGCAAGTAGATGCTATTTCTTCTTTATTTTTAACTCTATCCTTTCTGCTGACTCTTTTCTCTCAGCATGTGATCATATTTGTGTTGTATTTTTTCCTCAGGTTAAAATAAGCAAACCTTCCCATGAACTTATGTCTAGTTCATTCACTTCAAAGTCAAGCTCTTGAGTTCTAGAATTCTCTTGATATATATAAATATATATATACCTATCACATAGAACTCACCCTTAATTCACTTCAGATGAGCTTCTACTAGTATTTTCAGTGTGAAATTTCTTATTAATAATCTCATTAAATTTCTAATTGCTCAACTCCTTGGATGCTTCTGCCTTTTTCTCGAATTCTAATACATCTGATACTAGATCTGGAGCACCTTCCACCTCGAAATACTTTATGAAAAGTCACAGATTATAAATTAGCCTTTTACTAAAGGGGAAATAATACATAATGACTATGTATAGGCACACTGTTGTATGATTTGTTCCTCAGAATATCTCCTTGGCATTGAATTATTAGTCATCTTTGGTCCTGCTGACTAACGTATTCATGAGATGCATTCTTTCTCATCATGTTTCTATCGCATTTGGGTCCTGAAGTCCTAGGTTGGGTCCAGACTTACTTATCTCTACTCTTCCCCCCGCAACTGATCCCAGAGATTTAACATGAATCCTAGCTACAAATGTCTCCTTCATCCTTTAAATCTATCTTCCCATTTGCCCAGATTAGAGCATTGCGAAGTGAAGTACAATCACCAATTGTGTCTCTTTTTGATATTCCCACAGAGAAGTGCCAGGTCTTTTTTGTTTTATCAGTTTCTCTATAAATAACAAGGAGACAACAATGGTCTGCATAACATCAAAAGCAGCAGCAATAACAGTAACTATAAATAGGTGAGATAACACAGTTTTCTAAATTCTTAACACAGTGTAGTTGATGATTTCCTCAGATCAAGAAACCAAGTTTCTTTTTTTTTTCTGGATGCCCTTGTAAAGTAAATTGTATGAAGGCAACTGTCATTTTTTCATGCAAACTGTCACAAAAATATTTTTGTCTCCAAGAAGGAGATCCTGCCATTTGCAACAACATGGGTGGAACTAGAGGACATTAAGCTAACTAAACTAAACCAGGACCAGGGATGTGTAGATGCCCAAAGGGTACAAAGATGCAGCTACGGAGAATGAAAAAAGTACAGAGATCTAAGGTATAGTCTATAATACTGATAACTACAGTCAATAATACTGTATTGAATACCAGTGATTTGCTAAGAGAATAGCTTTCAGACACTCAGACACATACACACAAAAATAACTATGTGAGAAAATGAATATGTTAATTAGCTTGATGTAGCAATCATTTCACTATGTATATGTATATCAAATCATAAAGTTTAAATATAAACAATTAGAAAACAAACTTTGCCTCTGCATTAACCCATTTCACCAGGCAATATAGTCTACCCAGTTTGCTCTTCTATAGGTACTGTTTCTCTTTGTATATAATTTTGGTACATGATTCTTCATTCAAAGACACAATTCAATGACAAGTAGGAAATGATGGTAGAAGACAAAGTAAACTTTTTAATAATTTATGATATGTTAAGATGGCATTCACATGTCCTCTGTTGCTTTTATTTTATTTTATTTCAGTGAACAAAAGCGCTTGTGAGTGTATATGTGTATACGGATGCAAATTTGTGTGTCCATACACTGGCTTTAAATTATTCATGAGCAATCCCTATTCAAAGGTTATTTTCCAAACTTGATTTTGATTATTTTCATCATTAAATTCTATGTCCTTTGGGCAAACTCAAACCTAAACCTTCATAGCTTGACTCAAAAGAGTACCCTCCTTCTCCTGCATTTCTTTTCCTTCTGCATCTCATCCCTCTTTCCCATCCCTCCAACAACCTTGCCAGCTCCAGGCCACAAGTTACAATGGGAATTTTGTTAATATAACTGTTCCACAGATAGAATGAAGTTAGGGGGAAATTCATAAATTTTGGGTAACAGCCATTCTAACTTGAAAATCTGAAAACATTTTTATGTAAAAATACTATTTGTTTATCTGATATGTAATGACTAATTTAATTTTTTAGGATGCCCTAGGAAGCTCGCCATATCGCCTATGGTTGCTCCTATGGCAAAACAGCTTATGAGCTCCCAATAACTATTAGCCTTTGGGACTTTCTCCTGTGAATCAGCACATACTGTTTCTTTATAAGGAATTCCAAACTTCCTGCTCCTAGCAACACCGCTTCCTCTCACTTTTCCAAGACTCTTCAATACCACTTTTACTTTGTTGACTTGATTTTTGCTTATAATATATATTTACTGGCTTTGAAATGTGTCCAAAACAGAACAAAGTTGGCTTCAATGTATGACTTTCAATCTCTCTAGAAAGCATAGCACTTACTCAATTTGTTAACTTAGGAAAAAAAACTGAGGTGAATTTGTTTGTGAGAGAGTTCATATATTTATGAAGATACATTCGTTCTTGAAAGGTTATTTTCTGCAAAGTAAGATATAGTACTACTTCCTGTGTTCAGCCCTTTATGCAAAAGAGCTCTTTCCCAGGCTTAGGACTAAGTGCTGTCATACAGCTAGGAAAGGTATAAATGAGATTCTTTTTTTCATTTCTAACTTTTGATCTTCTAAGCATTTTCATAGGCAATGATAATAACCTTCACATTCATGGGGTACTGAAATAACATATAGGTAAAACTAGGTTACTTCTTTCTGTGAAAGAATTCTGGCTTAGCAGAAAGGCAGTGGGTCTCCAAATCAAACATTGGTTTATAGTCCAGCTCGGATGTGTCCTGGATATGAGAGATTTGGATATTTACCTTCAGTAGGCCTTGGTGTCCTCATATGTAATGTTGGTCCTTCCTCATACATTTGTAATTAGGAAATAATAAATTATTTAAAACCTATATAATAAGCATTTAAGAATGTTGTCTATAATTATTATATATAAAGAACCATAGAATACTAGCATTCTATAAAGAACAGCTGTAAGTAACCACAATGATAAGTATGTAGATGAGTTCTACTTCATGGAACACCACATAAATAGGAACATTTCAGTATCTTTTATTCATTAATTCTCTCTCTAACATAAAATATTACATTAACACCTACTATGTGCCAGGCAAAGTGCCAAGTTCTAGGCGTACATTGGTAAATGAAACAATTGTGATTCCTAACCTCATACAGCTTACGCTCTGGACTTTGTATTTCTTCAGTTTTCAAGTTTCCTTAACTGTTCAGTTAAAATATATGCTTTGTTTTTCAACTAAAAATTATGATATTTTTCATTTTTATCTATCCTAGATTGCTCAAAGCAGACTGACTTTTGGAACTGTCCTATGCAAATCATGGGCTATTGATGTGGTAGCTAACTGTCTCTCCACTATGCTCACACAGTTCTATGTAATTCTTCATTACAGTATAATCACACTAGCTTACAATGACTAGCCCTGCTTGAAAATAAGCTTCTTTTATGTAGGGGCTATAGTTTACATTTGCTTTTCATTATTAGCACCTGCCATAATACAGATAATAGGCACTCAATGGATTTTGAATGAGTAAATTAATCCCTCCAGGTATAGCCCCATTATTTCCATTATGGGCTGAATATTCACACTTCATCTCGAAACACTAATGTATGAGGAAAAGAAGAACTTTTGCAAATTCGGCTATCAACACTGATGAACAGTAACAGTAAAGAGTAACAGGTATAAGTGTTGAGTTGGTTGTCATATTATCTAGGAATTTTAGAAAATCAATAGTCTCAATTAACCAAGCTCTTACAGTCAGAAAAGGTGACCCTGAGTACAACCTGCTATTGTGTGACAGAGACAATGGGATGAATTTGACTCCCTAATAATCCCGTAAACACACTACAGCTCTTCAGTTGTTTTCCTAAGAATTACTGGACACCTACGAAGGAAGATGGTGAAATAAAGCAATATGAGCCTCATCTCTCATCCTTGCTTAACCTACTTACAATCTTTATGTATATAAATAACTGAACAGAAACTGGACCAAAAAGAGGGAAACCAGAGTGCTTAGGAAACTTTCATGACATATACCATCTACTAAAGAGTTAAGAGTTGGAAATAGAGCATAATTTTGACTTTTCTGTAATTTCTGTCATTTATAGGCATAGCATGTACTGATAATTTCGGATATATTATATTAAAATATGCCATAAACTATTAAATATTAATTTGTTCTCTCTCTTTTTAACATATAATGTATTATTTATAGAGTCCCCATAGTAGTCCGAGTACAATCTATTGGATGTGGAATATTTTACGAACAAGTCCTATTGTCATTATTACAATACTGGCTTTGTCTTCCAGAATTCTTAAAATATCAAGCAGATAAGGAGAAATCCAAGAAACCAAATTTTGATGGTGCAGAACCAAAACTTTCAACTAAAATGTTTTTGCAAATGTTCCCGCTTGCATTTGGAGGATCTGCATTTTAACTAAAAATGCCTATTAGCATGGTGTGATGTTTTCATTTGAAACATACAATTTATTCCAGGGAAAATATACATCACATCACATTAACTGCACGTTGCTAGACTAGAAAACTAAAGTAAATAGTGTATAATGCAAATAAATTAAAATAGGCTAGAGATTATTGGTGGTGGGAAAATGAAAATTAATATATTTATTAATATTAATATATTAACATAAAATATATTTGTTTTAAGAAACATATAGTTCTTATTGTAGGGAATATGTTTTACCTCTCAATGGTGAAAGAGTGAAAAACAAAAAGAAACAAGAATAACATAGTACAGCCATATAGGACTATGTAATTGTAACAATAAGCTAGTGGTGTCTAACGAATCACACCAAAACTTAGTAGCTTAAAACAAGAACCATGGAGTTTACTCAAAATTCTGTTGCTCTGCTTGCCAGTGTGCTTGGGTCACTAATGTGGCTGTAGAATCTAACAATTTGGATGGGCTAGATGATAAAAAAAGGTCCCATTCACATCTTGGTGCTAGCTATAGGCTGGGCCTTTTTTCTCCAACAATTTAGTCCTAGCCTGGCTTTTTCATATGTTGACAGCATTCTAAGGAGGCAAGACCCAAGGTACATATGCTCTTCAAGCCTCTGCTTATGGCATGTTTGCTGACATCCCATTAGCTGCAGCAAGTCATCTGACCAAGCCCAAGGACCAGTGTGGCTGGGGACTACACAAGGGCATGGATAAAGAGAAGAGTCACTCATTGGTGCCATTACTGCAACACTTCAACATGATAATTTATCAGTACATATGTCTAATATATTCCTACTATCATCTATGCATGTGGATAGGTAGTAAGGGTAAGGATACAGTAAATAAAAGCCATAGAGGCCATAACAAAGTGAGAATTTTCTACCTTTAACCTCCAATAAACTCAGGGAAATAATTAATCGTCACATCTCCTCCGAAATTGCATACTTATTGGCCATCTTTCTTCATTCCAAGGAAATCAAAACCTCTAAGCCGTTATATTAACAAATGCTTGAGAAGGCTTGTGAGATAATAAAATCTTAGAAAGATAGTCTTTTTGAAAAGTAATGCTGTCACCAATTTATACAGTGTTCACCAAGTTCAGTCCCTTCATGATAAATGGCAAGTGCTTCATCACTCAGGAGTGGTGAATTCAGAGTTAGGTTCAAACTGAAATTAGTCTCCAAGCTCTTTTTTTTTTTTTAATCAAGAATAGTTTAGTTTAACTGAATATAATATGTCCCATTCCACATGCACTTTGTAAATATTATATGTAATTTTTGTGGCCCAGAGTCCCTAGTGCCTTGATCAGAGAGGTTTGTGATCAGTGGCCTCACAGCAAGATCTTTTCAGTTAATCATTCCAAAACACAACTGAAAATTCTAACCCTAGGAATTATGCAGGCAGAAAGTAAAAAGCGGGACTAAAGATTGGTTCTACCACTGGCTCACTCTCTGTCCAGCCTTGAGGTACTATCTTTGTTTCATTGACCATTTGTTTCTTCTTGTGTGAAATGCAGGGGTAAAAGGAAAGGTGGGCAGGATAAGTCTGGGTTGAATCCAAGCTGAATCATACTAAGGAAGCAAGATTATGTTGCTGAAGTTTGCTAAGGATTACTGATGCAAGAAATAATGGTACAGTTACCAACATGATATATTGCTGTGGCTTGAATAATTGTGTTCCCCCAAAATCCATGTGTTAAAATCCTAATACCTAGGTGATATTATTAGGACATAGGGCCTTTGGGAGGTACTTAGGTCTTGAGGGTAGAGGCTCATGAATGTGATTAGTTCGCATAAGAGAGAACCCAAGCCTCCCTAGTCCCCTTCCATCATGTGAGGACACAATGAGAAGACCCTGGCTGTGAACCAGGAACAGAGCTCTCACCAGAATGTGAACCTGTTGGCACCTTGATCTTAGAGTTCCCAGCTTCCAGAACTGTCAGAATTAAATTTTCATTGTTTATGAGTTATTTAGTCACTGGTATTTTGTGATAGCAGCCTGAATAGACTAAGACATATATCAAGTTATATTAGGCTTTGGTAGATGCCAGGAATGACTTATTGGACACCTTTGTTCCTAGTAGCCTGGTCTTCTGCTGCATTTCTGAGACCTTTATCTAAGTTAGTCTTACAAGCTCTGTTCTCTGAGCCTTACCAACCCTTCCAAAAATAAAATTCCTCATCTTTTCTTTCAAGTATAAATTTAGCCTTCTGAGACTGATGCTCTGATGGGACCAATGGCATGGCAAGCAGGTACCCATTATCCTCAGAATAGAATTCAATTCCTTAATCCTTCATGATCCAGCATCTACCTACCTAACCACTCTTTTCTTACAACCCCGCTCATATGTTCTTCCGCCAGTGAATACTGTAATGACTGGGGTGTTTTTTTCTGAAAGTACAATGCTTTCTTTCCTCTGAGGCTTTGCACTTCTTGTGCCTTCCACCTGTAACAGGATATGCAAATTTCCCTGTCCCATACTGTACCCAGCCTGGAATATCATTTCCTAAAAAGGTTTCCTGATTACCCATCCATTCTGACCTGGCTTATGATCCTCCTTCTCTGTACTTGCAGGTGTCTGGTCATGCATTTGATCCTACATATTTCTGTTAAATAATGTATAGTGTGATTGTCCCTGAGAGCTGAAACTGTGTTTTGTTTTTTATTGTGTGACTCCACAGTCCCTACTCAGCATAGAATAGACAATCAATAAATCTTTTTGAATAAATTAACTGTCATTTGAGTTTTGATTTGCCTCTAAGATGGGACCACCTAATGCGCTTTGATGACCTGTTTCCAAATATTTTTGAAAGAGGATTAAAGCATGTCTAATACTACACTATTTTATACTTAAACTGGTTGTAAGGACTTATTCTCTCACGTGTGATTGACACTATCACATACATACTATGCATTCCTGACATAGTTTTAAAAATTGTGCATCATAGTATTGAAATAGTAAGTAAACTAATAACATTAATAGTTACTGAGGTTGGCAAACATCATCTTGTGCCTTTGTTTTCACTATGAAATAAGGAAGGATGAGAAGTTGTCCTATACAACATTTGCAGGCAGGATTTTGTCAACCCTTGGGAAGGAAAGAAAGCATGGTTTACAAAGTGACAGTTCACTGAGTTAATTTCTTTGTCATTGGAATAGCGTACTGTTGCAGCTTTTCATTTCCCTTTGCTAAGTTACATTCTATTCTCCGCTTAACTGGGGTATCATTTAGTGCTTGGAACTATTGCTCCCTAGACATTTGTCTCTCAACATAAATAATTTAAGGCAACTTTGGAATGTTCCCCAGCTAGTTATAGGATACACTACAAAAGAAGCTTTAGTATGTCCTATGTCCCCTAGCCCCTTCGTAAAGTTAAACGACTTGGCAGTTACGCTTCAAAAAGTCGTTCTCCCGCTCAAGAGCTCTACGGACATCTATCCAAAATACATTTACATTCTTCTCCTATTGAATATGTTCTATGAGGCTCATCTAAATAGTTTTTCACATGGTATCTGGAGGAAACAACCCAATTCTTCTTAGGAATTTGGCTTCCCAAATGCTGACTTCTAGCTTCTTTGGCAGTAATATGGTCCCGTGTTTATGAGCACGGTGACATCCAAAATTCCACCACCTTTAGGTGGACACTTTTTAACTCTTCCTAATATACCTGGGCCTCAAATTTCTTACCTCACAACTGGACCCTTTGAAGTTTTTATGAGGAAGGTTGCTTTTTCTGTCCTCCACAGAGATACCAAGGAACTAGACATGGTGTTCCAAATGCGGAATTCCATGGAAGAAGCTTTATTTCTACTTGTGTGGCCAAAGGATCTGCTGGGCTATGCCTCATAAACTGGTCTATGGTGAAGGTTTCACATGTCTGAGAAAAAGAAAAACAATGCACCTCAGAGTTTCCCATTAAGCTGATTTGATTTATTTAATGGATGTTCTTTTAGTTTGAGATCATGTCTTTTCCTAAGTTCTTTGTGTTACCATATCATTTATCCTACGAAATGATGACAGTAGATGGAAGTTAACTACTTTAAAATGTCCTTACTTGGAAAAATCAAAATTTTAAAACTAATTTTTCTTCCTCAAAACATATTTTGGAGATACTTACTTGCCTGTGAAATTTAAAAGATTAAGAATCATTATAAAAAAGCAGCAGTAAATTTGGTAAGTAAGTTAACATTTACTATACTTTGGGTACTCTCTAGCACTTTGTACATATTGCCTCTTCTAATCTTCAAAATGTCCCTGTGAGATACTATTTTTAGGCTTATCTCACAGGTAAGGAAATTGAGGCTCAAAGGGACAATAAAAAATAAAATCACAGAGACAAAAAACTAGAGGCAAGCTGTGGACTGAAGTGGTTTGTGCCAAGGATGTGCCTCTAAAATTCTATACTAAACTACTACAGTTCCCTTGGCTACTGGTTTATCAGCTGATTCTCTTAGCTACTCCACTGGCACTGAAACTCCTTGATGTCACAGGATCTCTTGATCCATGTGCCAGCATATATTCTTCCTTTAGAAGCAAGGTATACAAACTCTCTGAGGTTTGGTTTCCTATAAAATACATAAACCAGAAATGTGAATGCCAATGCCCCAAGGTGGCCTGAAAGAATAAATGTATTTGAAGCTATTAAGATGGTTTCTAAAGCACAGAATCTATATAAATGGGCCTATGTGAGCTCCTGAGTTTCCATCTTTCCACCTCATGTCCTCTACTAAACTTACCTTGCAGCTGGAAATGGGTTCTTGCCTAAGTACTGTTCCTCCCTACCCCAGTGCTAGATAGCCAAGAATGATCTGGAGACCGAGTCTCAAGAGTCCTATTTTTTAAAACTAGAAGAAAAGCACAAACCAACCAGTGGCATTTCAGACATTCTCATTGAACATATTGATTATGAACTCTGACTGCCTCTCTATTCCTTTCTCTTTACCAATCAGCATTTTCATCCTCAGGAGCTGTCCACATATAGAGCATAGCCCCCTCTCCTACATGCATTTTTTACCAAAAGTATTGAGATAACAGCAGCAGTGACAACATACTATTAGCAATAATGACAGTTAACACTTGTAGAGCATTTGAACCACACATTTCTGCAAAGTATCTTATGTACTCATACAATCTCATCTAATCCTCATAACCAATTCACCCTCACGATCCTCAGTTTCACAATGAGGAAAGCAGGTTTAGAGGAGTTAGTACCTCACCCCATGTCATTCAGTTAATGAACTCCATAATGTGAATTTAAAGTCAGGCAGTCAGAGTTCATAACCAGTAAGTTCAGTGAGAATGTCTGAAATGCCACTGGTTGATTTGTGCTTTTCTTGTAGTTTTAAAAATAGGACTCTTGAGACTCAGTCCCCACGTCATTCTTGGCTATATAGTACTGGGGTTCAGTTGTATTTTGCATTCATTTTCCCAAAGACTGGAACCTTATTTAGAATCTTCATTTTGTCGGGCGCCTGGGTGGCTCAGTTGGTTAAGCGACTGCCTTCGGCTCAGGTCATGATCCTGGAGTCCCGGGATCGAGTCCCACATCGGGCTCCCTGCTCGGC
Source organism: Zalophus californianus (assembly GCF_009762305.2). Lineage (NCBI taxonomy): Eukaryota > Metazoa > Chordata > Mammalia > Carnivora > Otariidae > Zalophus > Zalophus californianus. Next base: position 77,452,089 of record NC_045605.1, read on the forward strand.
AGGGAGTCTGCTTCTCCCTCTGATCTTCCTCTCTCTCATGCTCTCTACCATTCTCTCTCTCTCTCTCTCAATAAATAAATAAAAATCTTAAAAAAAAAAAAAATCTTCATTTTGTCTTCTGACAGATTTTTCCAGGGCTGACGACAACATCAATCACTGTATGTAACTTGGCCCTGGCTTCTGTGTGCTCCTGTTCGGATTGTTCATCAGAACTCCAGAGACACAAACGGAAACCCTCAGGGCTAGCAGTGCCAGTGGGCTTTCACCTGTGTCTGTATCATACGTTCTGGATACCACGCTTTGCTTGTTGACCTTGGCTCTCTTCCTAATCTGAAAAGTATTCTTGCCATTCGTTCTGGGACAATTCCCTGTTCTTACTGTCAGATCTGGTTAGAGATCCCAGGCCTTTTCACCTGCCTTATCCCACTGTTACCAAATCAGTTTCCCCTTGAAACTGCTGACTTTACCTTTCTCATCTTATATCTTTAGAGAGCCTTTATCTTCGGGTCATCACAAATGATTTCATGCCTCTGCTCCAACTTTTGTTCAGCTGTATGTATACCTTCCCTTTTTCTGATACCCTCGCTTCTTACCTAACCGTGTTCTCTCTCTCTCACTATATCTAATTTAGACAAATATTTGCTTCCTGGTCCCCTAATAATTTTCCTCTTCCCATTTCTTTAAAGAAACTTTAGTACTTGAGTGACTGATATTAAAAAACAATTAGTCTAGACTTTTCATCTTACACATAAATAACTAAAGACACAGGGAAGATACAGGATTGGTCTGAGGTGAGAAATGGAGATGGGACCAGAACTCCACTGTCCACTGTGTCAACTTACTTGGTGTCATGACCTGAAGGTATAGGTTCAGGGGTCTGATTGAGATATGAGTATATGCTCTGAAAACAGGAAATATGAAGTCAGAAAGAGAAATGGTATTTGAAATGGACAGAAAGAAAACCTGGCACATGAAAAATTCCATAATCATCCAGAGTACAAACTTTCTTTTTTTTAAAGATTTTATTTATTTATTTGAGAGAGAGAGAGAGAGCATGAGTGGGGGAGGGGGAGAGGCAGGGAGGAGCAGAGGGACAGGAAGAGGCAGATTCCTTATTGACCAAGGAGCCCAATGCGGGACTTGCTCCCAGGACCTGGAGATCATGACCTGAGCTGAAGGCAGATGCTTAACTGACTGAGCCACCCAGGCGCCCCCAGAGTACAAACTTTTAGGCAGAGGATTCGATTCTCATGGTGATCCAGTCAACATGGAAGCTCACTTCTGCTAGTAATCTATCCAATGAGGAAGGATATGTAATTATAAACATACTATATTTTTGTTTTGATGGAAATATCACGAAATCAAGTTTATCAGAAATCCTGCATTTCCTGCAACATGCAACATATTCACCTGTGTGTGAAGCTGTGTGTCATACATCCCAGCGAGTTGGATCACATCTTAAACTTTTTGACACAACTTATTCTGATGAAGTTGAGTGATTCTAGACAAAAAGCTGGCAAAATTACCACAGTGGAATGAGATGACCTCAAGTGAAGTAAAATGTTCCTGGAAAAACCTCCTATGCATATCCATCAATGAATCAATGTGAATAGTATGAGATTTAGCTGGTAACTTCTTGATAAAGTATTATGCTATGTTTTCCTGGATACTGTAATAGTTTTGTCAATTCTCAGATTTTTAAAATTAGGTCATTGTTTTTATTCTTTTCATTTTGCATAATTGTTTCTATATTTTATTTTGTATTCACAATATTGTATTCCTTTTCTTAAAAAGACAATATAAAAAGTTGTAAAACTTCAGGTCTATAAACCTAGACCTGCTCTTAAAAGCAATAGACAGAAGGATAAAGTATGTAAATTCCTCCTCTTGCAGATAAGCACAGGCAAAAAAGTGCCTTGTCATTATAGAAATATTGGAGAACAAGATAAATCCTCTTAGATAAAAGGGGACAGTTTTCAGTTATGTAGGAGGACTAACTGGAACAGTGGATGGAGACTTGGGGAAATACCATAATTTTGGAGCTTATAAACATTGAAAAATATCTCTCTGTACTGGGCTGAGAGTGGTGCATAAATTTTTATCAAAGGCATGACGTTTTCCCTCGACCAATAAACCCAAGCGAAATTCAGCCAGCCAGATCAAACTTTCTTTTGATTATGATGGTTCACCATCACTATAGGATGCAAAGTGTACTACCAGTAAGAGGAATTGAGAATTCAAAGGTTGATTATAGAAGAATAATTTTCCTATCACTCTAATTATAAAATGTTTACATATGGGTAAGATAATATAGTGCACCTTCTGAAATTTTCAGGAAAATTATTTTAGTCAGATCATTTAAAAACAATTTAGAGTCAAACACACTTATTTCAGAAGCCATTTCCTATTGTGCCTGTATTTACTTAAATCCAACTATTTATTCAATAGTTTCTTTTGGAATTATGGAATCTCATAATCAATCCAATAGTCTTTATTTTTTTACATTTTAGTAGTGGTGCTATAATTTTTATTCTACATTGTACAAGCTATCAAAATTAGTCCCATTTCATTTAGGCTCTGAGAGTAGAAGTGCAAAACACTTTAAGTTGGCTTTAAGAGTTTTATTGTCTTAATACCATATGATTTCACTCTTATGTGGAGTCTAAAAAACAAAATAAATGAATAAATAAACAAATAAAAATCAGACCTATAAATACAGAGAGAAAACTGAGGGTTGCCAGAGAGAAGGGGCGAGGGAATGGCAAAATGGGTGAGGGGAGTGGGAAATACAACTTTCTAGTTATGGAATGAATAAGTCACAGAAATAAAAGGCACAGCATAGGGAATATGGTCAATGATATTGTAATAGTGTTGTATGGTGACAGATGGTAGCTACATTTTTGGTGAGCATCGTACAACATATAGAGAAGTTGAATCACTATGTTGTATACCTGAAACTAATGTAATATTGTGTGTTAACTATACTTAAATTTAAAATTAAAAAAAAAAAGAATGATATTCTCTTGACTGCTCCTTGATGTTTTGTGTTGGCCTTGACCATGAAAATGAAGCAGAACAACACAAGCAGAAATTTGACTTTTCTATTCACTGTACCATTCTTTATACAACAGCAACAAAAAAACAGACACCTTGAGGTCAGAGTCTTATTGTCTATAATATATTTTAATGCACAGTATGACATTATTTTATGTTTAACCTTAAATAAAACACATGATCATTGCTCTGCCAAAAAATTATATATTGATGAAAATCACAAATAATATGCATATGACAGTCGAATAATAGTGCTTACTATAAAATTTAGAGGTGATTTTGAATTGAACTAATAATAGGACTTCCATTTATTTGCTTTTATTAAATACATATTTTTTCTTTTTTAAAAATTTTACTAATTTTTTTATTTTAATTCCAGTATAGTTAACATACAGTGTTATATTAGTTTCTGGTGTACAATATAGTGATTCAACAATTCTATACATTACTCAGTGCTCATCATGCTAAGTGTACTCCTCGTTAAACCCCAGCACCTATTTCACCCATCCTCCCACCCACCTCCCCTCTGGTAACCATCAGTTTGTTCTCTGTAGTTAAGATTCTGTTTCTTGGTTTGTCTGTCTCTTTTTTATTCCTTTGTTTGTCTGTTTTGTTTCTTAAATTCCACATGACTGAAATCATATGGTATTTGTCTTTCTCTGACTTATTTCATTTAGCATTATACTTCTACATCCAACCATGTTGTTGTAAATAGCAAGAATTGATTCTTTTTATGGCTGAATAATATATATAGATTGTATTTTACATATACATCCCCCACATCTTCTTTATCCATTCATCTCTTGATGGGCATTTGGGCTGCTTTCATAATCTGTCTAATGTAAATAGTACTGCAATAAACATTGGGGTTCATATATCCTTTCAAAAGTAGGTTGTACCTATTAATAGAATATAATAAAACAGAGGAGATGATGGAAACAAAGATAAGGAGAAAAAATTCATAAAGGGATTTGTAGAAGGAGATTACAGTCATGTTTTATTTTCCCTAATAGTTCTTCAAATCAACACTTTATAGCTAACATTTCATTATTTGCTTGAAAGCAACCCAATCTGGATTTGAAGACTAATGGGCCAGTTTACAAAATTTAGAAAATCCAGAACTAAGCAGAGTGTTCTCTGACGATATGAAGCTAAGCAATTGTGAAGCTATTGGTTTCAATATCCACTGAAAATAAATCCTCCACATATATTCCTTGTGATTGGTAAAAAGAAATAGCTGTGCCTGTTGGAAACTGTTGGAAAGTAGCAACCTGGTGACAGCAAGATAACATGTGAATTGTTCATTTTTAAACCAATAAGTTGGGAACTGATACTAAGCAATTATAACGAACATTTTGCAGATGGCCTCCACTGATTGGAATAATGCCGACTGGCACTACCGGTCACCTTGATTAATAGTTGTTTACTATGCCACCTGGGCCTTTAAAAAAGAACATTTTTATGTTTTTAATATGGCTATTAATGTAATCAATGCAAATGTATACTCAGTAATTAATAATATTGATGTATAATCTCAAATAAATTTCTTGTTTACATTCCAAAATCCTTTTAAAGTAAAATTTGTGCTAACTGGCTAAAAGATAAATAAATAAGTGTCCCAAAGCTGCTGGCTGCCTTTTTAGAAAGTGTGGAGTGAGAGATAAACCAGAGCATGTAACCATCAGGTAGGACTACTTCCTAAAAAAGGGGGGGATTTTTCCTTGTGAGTTGTGTAGCGAATTATCCTTGACACACGTTCTCCAGATGGGTGAAGAAATAGACATATTTTGAAGCCCCAGAAACTGGACCATGGCCTATGTCTCTGTTATATATAATGTTTTTATTAAAATGATATGATGGTGATGGGTGATGCTGCTGCTGAAATGATTTTGATAATCCTTTAGAAATTATCACATATCCGAATATATTAAGAAGGATAAATAAAAAGAAGAGAAATAATATTTACTGAATACCAAATGGTTGTCACATATATGATCTCTTTTGCTTGAATATATCCCCAAGAGTTCCACTTTTCCTTTTTTTTACATTTATTTTAGAAAGTATCTCAATCCCTAATCCTGTGCCATATGCAGATGGAAACCCAGTGTATTTTTCAGTACCCTTAAGAATTTTCCAGGACATTCTTTCTCTCCTAAGAAACTCTTGCTAAAATTTCTTACTCATGTTTGGTTGCTCTTCTTTGTGTTACTTTCTTTATTTATTTTCTGATTTATATACTTTATAGGCCCCAAGTAGATTCCAAAAGTGCTCCCTCTCCCTTAATGGTTCCCAACATCCACCAGACATAAGACAATTACTGAAAATGTTGAGTAATCAGGAAGCAGCATAGTTCAGAAACTGATATAAAATTGAATAGCTTATATAAGACATCTTTGTTCTTGACATTTTGCTTATTAGCGATTTCTCTTATAGACGATTTCCCATGGCCCAAGTTTCCTGCCTTGTCCCTGCTCTTCTGTCACTTGTTGAGCTATTTCCTTCCTTTCATTTCTTTACCTTTAGTTCTATCTTTTTCCACCCCACCTAACACTACCTCTTCAGGGCATGCCTCACTTTTCCTGTCTTCTCTCACAGAAATTCTTTTCATTCACAGATGAAACCAGCCATCTATGTATTTATTTATCAACTTCCACATCTTGAGCCTTCAACCTATATTTTTATGCTAAAATTTTTCAATCAATGTATTTGCTAACTAACTAAAAGAACACAAAATGTTTATCTAAAAAGGATTTTGCATTAACAATGTAATCTTTATTTTTTAAAAAGTTGATATCCTCACTATTAAAATAAGAAAACTGAGGCCCTAAGATTAATTCTCTTGTGAAAGTCAGAGTTTCACTGGTGATAGACTATGCATTTACATCAGTATGTCTATTGGTATGAGCCCTTGCCCTTGAGTTTTTGTTTTTAGTTGATGTTACTATTATTTTTTAATAGTAACTAAATACATAGTTATATTTAATATAATAGTAAATAATAGTAATAGTAAATAATAGTAACTAAATTACATTTAGTCTTTTGGGACAAAGCTGGCATTTAGTGGAATAGGCAGAACAAGCAGACTTAATAACATCAACTGGAATTCAGAAAAGTTTGTTGGTAGCCAAGATGGTAGTAAGTTCTGGAGAGATACGGGGAGACTTGAGGCCCACAGGCAAGGAATGCTAGACATACTTGGCAAAACAAGAAGAAAAGGCTCTGAGTAAACACAATTTCCATTCGAAAGTCAGATACACAGTGACAATTTTTCTTTGTGTAGTCATGATTTACATCTATTTTCTTAAATCCACTAAATTCTATTTCTTACCCCAACTTCTATATTGTCTGTTCACACTTTTCACAACTGCCTCTTACAAATCACATTGTACAATTGACCTTGAAAAGCTAGCAGTTTAGGTTCAATTTTACTGGGCACCTACTTCCTTTAAGCACTAAATCCATTTATACCCACACTGCTTATTATTGACATTAACATGGTTTTAATAGTCAAAAAAACTGGAAGATAAACTTAAAAATAACTTTATTTCAGGAATTTCAGATAAACAAATTTATCTGAACAAACAGATGATTCAACTAGGCAAATTCCTCCTTCATAGGACGATTGAAAACTCATCAAATGACTCTTTACTCTTGAAGACTTGCTTAGAAATCACCTTGCTGTGTTCACCACTTCTAAATTATTATGTCATGAACTTTGCTCAGTGCTTATTAAACCCCTCATCCCGCCCTCATACTGAAAGATCTACCTATAGCATACTGCAAAGCCATTGTAACACCCAACTTTCCCCCTCCTCCCTCTGAAATGCTATTAAGACCTTCTCAATAATGCTCCCCTTTAGCACTTGTTGTAATGAGCACTGAGTGTTATATGTGCATGATGAATCACTAAATTCTACTCCTGAAACTAATATCATGCTGTATGCTAACTAACTAAATAAAAACTTGAAACATTAAAAAAAATAGTGGTCTCCTTTAAAGCAGTAAAATATAAAATCAGTTTTGCTTTATGTCAGGTCACTGTGTTTATATTTTGCAGGATTCAATATTTGACCTGTAAAAATCTTTTAGGTGCCAAGAATTACTCTGGATACTGGAAATTTCACGATATATAAAATATCCTTTCTTATATTCCCAAATTAATTACACAGCCAAAGTATAATAAAGGTATAATAGAGATATCTCTCTTTGTAGGATGCTTACTTTTTCTATGTCTAGAATCTACCATATTGCCAGAAAATGGGAGACATTTGAATGGAAGAAAACAAAGGACAAAGATAAGGAGTATTTCCTAAAGGAACAATCAAATATATTTTATTTTATTTTTTTAAAGATTTTATCTATTTATTTGAGAGAGAGAGAGTGCACAGAGGGAGAAGCAGACTCCCCAATGAGCAGAGAGCCTGACACAGGGCTCGATCCCAGAACCCTGAGATCATGACATGAGCTGAAGGCAGATGCTTAACTGACTGAGCCACCCAGGCGCCCCCAAACAAATGTGTTTTAAAACACTAAACTACTAAGCAAACTTCTAACTTTACTAGTCAATGGTCAGTTGGCCTTTCACTCATGTTCAATGGTATGGTTCATTGAGGTGAAGAATGTGCTTTGTTAGTGATGACAGAAAAATTTTAAAGCCATCTGAATATAGCTAAGCCAAAAATCCTAGAGACTGTTGAAAATATGATATCTTTTTTTAAAAGATTATTTATTTATTTATTTATTTATTTGACAGAGAGAGAGATAGCGAGAGAGGGAACACAAGCAGGGGGAGTGGGAGAGGGAGAAGCAGGCTTCCTGCTGAGCAGGGAGCCCGAGGCAGGGCTCGATCCCAGGACCCTGGGATCATGACCTCAGCTGAAGGTAGACACTTAACAACTAAGCCACCCAGGTGCCCCAGAAATACGATATCTTAAAACTCTCTTTATGATTATTTATTTAGTCATGTTTATTTTAAAATAATTTTTAAAAGAATACTATGGAAAAAAAATTAAAAAGCCCAAAGGATGACTTGAGGTAGAAAAAAAACTTCAAAGAGGTTAGCTGCAGCATAGAATGTGAGACTAACTATAGAAAAAATGACCTTGTCAATACCTGATCAGTGTGTTGCCTTCTGATTAACTGTGTATATCCATAAAAAAACACATTTCACTTGTAGAGGAGGTATCCATGATTGATTTAGGATATAAACCTTATGCAGCATATATCTGATGGTGAAGCCATGCCATAGCCCCCCTTATCTGAGGTTTTGCTTTCTGTGGTTTCTGACGCCTACAGTAAACTACAGTCTGGAAGCAAATGATCCTCCTTCTGATACATGGTCAGAAGGTCAATAGGAGCTTAACACTATGTCACATGCCTACCTCATTCATCTCCCTTCATCTCATCATGCAGGTATTTTATCATCTTACATCAACATCATCATAAGAAGAAGGGTGAATAGAGTACAATAGAATATTTTGAAAAAGAAAGACAGCATTCACTTAAGTTTTATTATAGTATATTGTTACAATTGTTCTATTTTATTGTCAGTTGTTGTTAAAGACTTATTTTGCCTAATATATAAACTTTATCACGAGTATGTATGTGTAGGAAAAAAGTATATATATATAGGGTTTGGTACTATCTGTGATTTCAGGCATCCACTGGGGGTGTTGGAAGCATCCCCCATGGATAAGAGGGGGACTACTGTATTCATCTGGCAATCCTCGTATGCTGTGTGGTTTCCAAATCTGTCATAGGCACATTATACCCAGTAAGGAAACAACTCTACAATGAGAAAATGAAAAACCATAGGTCTGCATGATTCCTCTGCTTGTACAACTTGGGGGCAAAGATAATGCTCTTGCCAGAGGAATGAATTTGTATTACTTCCCAAAATGGGAACATTTAGATGGAGCTCAGACTCTGCCACGTGGTCACTGCAATGCCTCATCATCATCTGAGGATTTGATTACAGCAACAGCTGAGAGAGGCAGACATCCCAGCAGCTATTTAATCCATGAGCTGCTCTAGGAAGCTCAATTTGTTGCTGAACAGACATCTGAACTGAATCTTTCCACCATTGTCTTTTTCACTTTTCTGCCGGTGTCCAAAGCTAACAGCTATAAATATATAAATAGCACATAGATGTAAATAAAAGCTATATGTATATATACCTTCTCTTTTAATACAGATATCAGATGAATCACACCATTATTTACTTTATGGGACCCATTTAGAAAGACTCCAAATATCCAAATGACTCTAACTAAGGTAGGTTTTGTTGGTTTTGTTTGTTGTTTGTTTTTAAGAAAGAGTCTGGGGCGCCTGGGTGGCTCAGTTGGTTAAGTGACTGCCTTCGGCCCAGGTCATGATCCTGGAGTCCCGGGATCGAGTCCCACATCGGGCTCCCTGTTCGGCAGGGAGTCTGCTTCTCCCTCTGACCCTCTTCCCTCTCGTGCTCTCTATCTCTCATTCTCTCTCTCTCAAATAAATAAATAAAATCTTTAAAAAAAAAAAAAAAGAGTCTGTGCCTTGCTGGGGGTACCTACATTAATTACAGGGCATCCACAGAAAGGTTTCAGAGAGTTTGGACATCTGTGACTTTTGGGAATTTTTTTGTAGGATTTTAGAATGTATGAGTGTTTTTTTTTTTCTAGGTAGAATGTTTATGATCTTTACTAGATTCTCAAAAGAAGCTTGTAAGTCTCAAAGTTTAAGAACCACTGCTCCTCAGCCATCAGAGAGGAGTCAATTAGTTAGGTTCTCTGGAGAAATGTATTTGTCTGCTTGGGCTGCCATAACAAAAATATCACAGGCTGGTGGCTTAAACAACAAAAATTTAGTTTCTCTCAGTCCTCGAGGATACAGAGCCAATCTGAAAGAGCTCTCAAGAGTCAACACTGGAACAATATGAGTTACAAAAAAAAAAAAAAAAAGACAAATTGGATTATAACCAAAGAACTAAATAAGTAGGAACCTTTACTTATATAAATAAACAATTGAGGGTACAAGGGTGCCGAAGGGAAAAATCTTCCTTATAGAAGCTTCTCAAAACATAAATGCAGATACACACCTATTCAGGTGGTGAAGCCTAATTTCCCTACTCTTGAGTGTGGACTGGACTTACCAACTCATGAAATACAGTATGAAAGAGAAGAGTAGCAGCTTTACACTGGAGAAATCTGGCTGGGAAGATTTTCACAAATAATCAATAAATAATGTCACCAGTGATAATTCTTATATCCTCTCACATGATGTAAATAAAGTGTTAACTTCATATCTGTGGTACTCTCCCAAAATCCCATAGCCATAGCCTCATTTTGAGAAAACATCAGGCAAACCCAAGTAGGGACATTAGTAAAAATACCTGAATGGTATACTTCAAAACTGTCAAGGTTATAAAAAAATACGAAAAATCTGAGAAAATATCACAGACTGGAGGACACTAAAGAGATGTAACAAGCAAATGCTGTGAGGCATAATAAACTCAGAAATAGTGGTTATATCTTTATTAGGTGGCTACTGTGGGTTCAGTGGTTTGCAAAGGTTTATTGTAAAATGAAATATTTGTTATAAGCTTGCTTTACTTTTAGCCATTTTAGAAGTAAAACAAATAAGAAAACCATTATCAGTGCATAATGCTTTACTAAAAATGCAAGGGATAATTATTATGAAAACAGCTGTTTGTGACAGGTAAAGTTTCAGGTTAAAAAAAAAAGCCAAGGGCAAGCAAATACCATGCAATATATCACCTTCATAATAACTTATATTTCTCTTTTTTTTGAGCAGTTACTATTGTCCTAGAAGTTTGCCATGCATTATTTCATTTAATTCTACTGACAAATTTAGAAGGTATATACTATTATAATTTTCCTCCACATTATTGGTAAGGAAACAAGCTTAAATTGGATAAGTCACTTGTTGAATGACAGAGCTAACAAGCAAGAAATTGAACCATGGCAATCACCATCATCTTACTACTGTCCCTATTCTCCTTAGCTCTTATGCATTCATGTGATGATGGTGATGGTGGTACAAATGTCTTCAATTTATTAAATATCTGCAAGACCTTGTGTTAGATGTTCCACTAATATAATTACATGTAAATGTCACAGAAGGGCTATTATTGTTTTCCTCATGTTAGGGGTGGAAACAATGAGGTCCAAAAAGGTTTAGTGATTTTGCCGATGACAGAGAGTGAGTCGATTTCAGAGACAGGATTAAAACTCAAAGTCCATCTTTTTAAAAAAATTTTTAAAGATTTTATTTATTTATTTGACAGAGAGAGAGCACAAGTAGGCAGAGCAGCAGGCAGAGGGAGAGGGAGAAGCAGGCTCCCTGCTAAGCAAGGACCCCGATGGGGGGCTTGATCCCAGGACTCTGGGATCATGACCTGAGCCGAAGGCAGACGCTTAACCGACTGAGCCACCCAGGCACCCCAAAGCCATCTTTTGAAACAGAATTTGAGGAGTATAGAGAACACAGAATTGGGGGGGAAATGTCGTTCACTGTTCAGAGAGACACAGAACCATGAAATCTACATGGCAGAGAAGGACTAGAAATTCGCTTGGAACATAAAGGAAACACCGTTGAGGGGGAATATAACCTAGTTTGGATAAAAAGGAGGTACCCAGAAAGGTTCCTCGGGTAGCACTTCAGGCAGCAACTTGATACTGAGTAAGATTTTGCCAGTTGAATAAGGTTGGAGAAGGTATATCCAGCATCTGTACATCACAGAATCTTGAGAAACAGTGCATTTAGAGCAGTGCAAGTACATTCTGGAATTCTGCAAACCTGTGTAACCAGGAGTGATTCTGAAGGGATTTGTGCTTGAAACATTCCTGGCACTAGGTTTCTCTATGCTTGGCTAGAAGTCTTGGGCAAGATGCCTCACTACAAAGCTAGAAAGGTACTTGGTAAATGTATCCTTAAGGGCTAACAAAATAAAATAAATTGTAAAAATTAAAGTTTATTACATGTCAATTAAATGTCAAACAATGAGCAAGAACAATACAAAGTAAATGTGATTACACACAGTTATATCTGAGGAAACAAAGGTTGATATAACTATCATTTAATTAACACAATGCCTACTGACTGCCATAGGCTGCCGCCACCTCCAGGTGCTGTGGATACAATGTTGATCAAGATACATAAATTTTCTCACCTCAGGAAGCTTACTTTAAAAATACTATTTATAATGATCTATGGACTCCCTCAAATCTGGGTTGAAAACTGGTGCCCTCATATTTGTTGTATAACTTTGGGCAATTCACTTGACCAATCCAAGTCTTATTTCCTCAGATATAAAATGTGTGTAATAACATTTACTTTGTATTGATCTTGACCAAGATTTTGGTAAGATAAAATATTTATTTTAAAATGTATCTTGATCATCACAGCATCCATAGCACCTGGAAGTGGTAGCATTCCATGGCACTCAAAGATGTGTTAATAAAATATAGTTATATCAACATTTGTTGTATCTTAATTTCTTTTTAGAGTGCTTAGGGTATAGCAGATGATTGATAATGTAATAAATATGTGTGTAATAAATACATTGCCAAGAGTATTTAGACATCTGTCATCTCTTTGAGCCTTCCTTATAACCCTCTGAAGTAGGCACATCAAAATTACCTTCTTTTCAAATATGTGGAAATTAAAGAACATCTTTAAAGATGTTTAAAGATTAAAGAACTGCCCAAGATCAGATAATTTCTATGCATTTTTATTCTCTAAATCCATGTTTGATAATTTGTTTTCTCACTTTAATCTCACTTCTTGCTTTCTTCATGTTATAATATCAAATTATTATTTCCAAGTTGGCAAAACTCTTTTCATTGACTGTTTCTTGATTATAAACTTTAAACTCTTCAGTCATTCATCTTAGGGAGAGGTTCATCTTACATCACTATTGTAACACATCACACTCTATTATAATTGTCTATATGCACTATTAGATTGAAAGATTCATAATGGCAGGTGCTATGTTTTTGGAGTTCTTTATAATTTTTGGAAAGTTATAGTTCTTTAGTAAGTATTTGGTAAATGTGTGTGTGTTTTCTTTCTGTTGTCACTACCTGCTGAAGCTCCTCCAACTAAAAACCATACCATACTGTATGTTAACTAACCGGAATTTAAATAAAACTTGAAGAAGAAAAAAAAAATCAACTGCTAATGTAAGAGAATGAGAGTGCAGTTTAGCTGTAATTCTGGATGAGGATTACTCACAAAGGTGCAAATGAAGTGTCAGCCTGAGCTACTATAGTCTCAAAGTGTGACTATGGGAAGATTCACCTCCAAGCTTACTCATTTGTCTATTGTCAGTTCTTAGGTTCCTACAGACTATTGGTTAGAGATACATTTCATATAAGATATGAGTTTTTCTGTAGGGTAGCTAACAATGTGTTAGCCTACTATTCCCATAGTGGGGATTTCCAGAGAGAAAATGAGAGAGAGAGAAAGAGAGAGAGTAAACGAGAGAGACAGATGTATATATAAGAAGTCAGTTTTATGGTAACTTAATCTCAAAAGTGACATCCCATTACTTGTGCCATATCCTATTGGTTAGAAGTCACTAGGTCCTGTCCACATGTAATGAGAGGGGATTATACACACAAGGGAATGGACACTAAGAGATGCGGATCATTGGTAATTATTTCAGAGGCTGCCCACCAGAAAAAGATATTAGTGATTTTTTTATGCTTAAGTCATTGTCTGCTAATGTTGGCTTTTTTGGATTAAACAAACACTGGTTGAGGAGTTATATTATTTTAACAGTTTTTCTTAATACCCTATCTTTACAGAACTTTTTAAAAAAAACATGGATTCTAGATTTCTGTGGACTTAAGGTATTGATCATAAATAATAAATAGAAAGGACAGAATGGTTACTTATCTTTGACTTCTTTGATCATGAACTGTGTGATGTTTGGATTTAGGTAGGGACACCATTTATTTCCCCTTGTATTTATAGAAACTAAGCTGGACCTAGTATTATCATACCTGCAGAGAACACAGTAAACTTCAAAGAGCAGAGATACTATTTTTATATTCTCTCATAAAAAAGAGACATAAATTATTTGTAAAACAATTTCTCCCCCTATTGGATTTATTAAGGCCAAGGCTCAGGTCATTCAGTTTGACCCACTGGGCACTGAAATGCATGGGTAGGTGTGTATCATAAATTCCTATATGTGGTCTTAGAGCTGTGCTCGCTAGCATCTTTTTTTTTTGTACATTATTGTTTCTGGGAATAAGTGCTGGCATATCATGTCCATTGAACTAAAATTAATATAACCTACATTTTTCACCAAAAAGCCCCCTCCTGCCCCAACCCCCTTTTAAAGCAATCTTTGGAAAACCACAGGGAAATAACCACAAGTACTCTTCAGAAGCTTCTAAAATCTAGAACTAGGAACCCCTTTTCCTTCTACTCTGTTTTTATTTTCTTTCCCAACTCCCATTTCCAGATCTGCTTGCCATAGGGACTACTGTAAAATTATAAATTTTTATTTTTCCAAGATAAACTCCGAAATGTACCACAGTTTTGGAGACAGGAAATGAAGGGCAACAATTAAAATTAAAAATAGAAAAAAAGTTCATGTTGTTTGAACCACATGTAAATAATTTATTGATGCTTTTTAGTATTCAATAAGAATCTGAGAGGTAGGAATATTTCTAAATATATAAATGTATGATAAACAATTTCTACTAAAATTACTGAATGTAGTTTGACCTCCTGGGTCTCTATTTTTTTTTCCTGGTTCTCTATTGTACTTCTCTCTATATACCTTAGTCGGAAAGACCCTGGTAAGTTTCTGCCTATCCATAGGTAGATAAAATTATGTTGAGTGAAATGGAATAATTTTACCAAAACTTGAGCAATGGGAATTCCGCATCTAATAATTGTGGGTTTTTTTATGAAGCTTTGGGGTTTATTATGAAGCTTTGACAAAATGTTATTTAAAAAAACAACAATGGAACTGTGGATTTACCAAAATTAGTCAAAAACTAGAAGAAAGTCAACATTTGAAGATGAGAATGACATTGGGTGAGATTTAAATCTCACCCAGTGTCTTTTTGTCTGAGAGTAGGGTATTGAAAACTTGGTATTTACTCGCTAGATATGTCAGAAGACAATTTTCAACAAGAAAATCAAACTTTTTTGAAATTTTCTTGAAGAAAGGAGAGAGTTGCAGGGAGAGTAAATTTCAGAATCTGTACAAAATCCTTTGCAAATGCTTACCTGAACACTGAGCTACACATACATGGAAGATACCTCTGAGTGTTGGGTAAAGACAGCAAATGGAAGGTGAAATAACTGAGCAAAGATTTCAGATGTTTCCTGGCATAAGTGAGATAGTTTGAGTCCAACAAAATAAAGTGCCAATGAATGAAAACAAAACAAAAAACACAGCAACAAACAAACAAACAACTTTTCAGAGAAATTTAACTTAGTTCAGGGTCTCTACAAAGTATTAATCACGATTTCTGGACATGTTTTATATTGTTGTAGAGATTCTTGGTTCTGTTATATTTCTCCAGAGTGTTGATGTTTTTGTTTTATCAGGTTACAGTCAAACTACTCTCTGTCTTGCCTGTGTTGAATAGCATTTTTCAATCTGTTTAGTTCTTTTGGTCTTAATTACAAACTTCTTTCCTAGTATGTGCATGTTTGAGGAATCAGCCTGTCAATAATATAGAGTATAGACATGGAATTAGTTTATACACATAATAGGTGTGACTGTCTGAGCTCCGTTCCCTTGTTTTTAAGGCCAGAAAGATGAGTTTTTGATCAGAGGTATAGCTGTCTTGTGCTGCAAATGCAGGTAGTTGACCTTCAAGCTAAATCTGGAAAATTGAGGAACTCACCCAGTGCCAGTCCCTATTCCAAGTTTTGACTCATGGCCAAAATCTGACTGCTTTTGTTCATCCTCTAGAAACTTTTTGTATTTTGCTCAGGATTCAGAGTCATTGAGGAGAATAATGTGTTAGGAGCCTACTCCATGGCACTGGAAGAACTCTCATGTTCATGTCTCTTGGGAACTAGAGAGGGAATTCTAACACAAATTGGAAAGTTTTAAATTTTAAAATTGATTTTTCCCTCTATCTTTTCTCAAGGAAGTTTGTTCCACCAATTTCAAATTTAAAGAAAAATGGAAATAAACAACAAAAGAAAAAAGAATCTCATCTAACATTAGATCTCTCAGAGAAGATACCTCATTGATAATGTCGGTACCCTCTGGGCTAAAACCATACTAATAGACAGGCAAACTTCAGTTAATTGAAATGAGGCAACAGAAGAGGTAGCATACCACATTGAAGTGTGGAGATCTCATTTAAAGGGACTAAGGGAGGTTTGTTAGAGGAGGTGGACTTCTGACAAATTATTTAACCGGGTATCTAAATGATTTTTTACTTGGCAGGTGAGAGGTAAAGAGCAGGACTAAAGGTGTCATTGAAAAAGATGCACTAGTCATTTATGTTTGCTAGAAGAAGTGGACTTTTGGTCATGTGTGTCGTTTTGTTCTTATTTTTTGTCTGTGTTCAGACATAATTACAGGGTGGTCTTCATTTTGTCTCCTTCCATTACAGTTAGATAATGACCATGTCTTATGGTATTTTATGACATTAATCATGTTTGATATGGAATAGACATCAGAGCTAGCTGACACCAACCTGACAACAGTTAGGGCTGGGTGTTTTGTTTGTTTTTGTTTTGTTCTTTTTCAGTAGAATTATGGTGCATAAAAAGTGTCAATAAGATAGTGATAAGTTTTTTTTTAAAGCAATTATTTGTGAAGATTTTATTGTAAATAACAATTTTGTGGAGCAAAAATATATTTGGTGGAATTTTTTTTTTGTATTTTCAACAAGTGAAGCAGAGTCCAGGCTTATTAACATGATTGTTAGCCAAGGTAGAAAAGTGTCTGTGGCATAGCCTTCCTTCTAGTGTCTCCAGTCAAAGAGATCACTCTAAAGTTCAAATTGAGAACGTTTTTCCCCCTTTATTTTCACAGAAAGTCTTAGGCCTTTATATTACAAACTATTTTTGATATGAAATAGGTCTGAGTAAACAAGAATTACTCAATTAGTAGTAGCAAAGGGGAATGCAAATTTTACTCTCTTAGCAAGCCTTGAGTAACTTTTTTTCTAGCTGGTCAATTCACATCCTGGTATGCTTGCTGTCAATGGAAATAGCTTTCCAGCCTTATTATATTACTTGCATTTCTTTTTTTCTTTTCTCTTAAACTGCAGGAGCAATTAGATCTTTGTAGGTCATTCAAAGTCAAAAAGAGACTGATAAGGTAATATATGTTTTTAAAGACAAGAAGCAGCAAAACTAATTTACCAATAGAAATACCAAGTTTAAGAAATACCAAGGAAAATTCTTAAAGATGATGAAAATGACTATACAAGAAAGTAGGGAATTATAGGAAGAATAATCATTACTGAAAACAAAAAGTATGTGAGGAAATATAAGAATATTAAAAAATAAAAGGCTCCTGGTTGTTTAAACAACAAAAGGGGAAATTTGTTGCAGAATCTATATAATATATAACCTTAAGATAACTATAGTAGTATAGTGAAGTTGATAAAGTCCCAACAAGAATGGTCAAGAAAAAAGAGAATAGTATTAATTACCCATATTAAGAACAAACCAAGGTTATAGCAGAGATAAGAGATTATAGAAATTTTTATAACAGTATATAAGGCATATAAAATTAACAAATTCTTTGAAAAACACACCTTATTAAGTCAGAGAAAAGATAATAGAAAATTAATTAAATAATTGAATCTATAACTGAATATCTTCCAAAAAGATTCTCAAATAACTTCTCTGGTGAATTCCATCAAATATGTTCAGGAGAAATATTATCAATTTTACACAAAAGGTTTTAGATAATAAAAAAGGTGGAATCACTTCTCAAATCAACATTTTTGAGGCCAACACAATCTTAATACAAAACCTGACATGAGAAGAAAATTACTGTTCAACATTACTCATGAATATAAATACAAAAAGTCTAAACAAGTATTAGAAAATCAAACCAGCAATCTATCAAAAGGGTACTACATGACGGCCATGAATAACCAAAGTGAATGAAAGGTTTTACAATACTGAATGGAGCACTGGGTGTTATACACACACAATGAATCATGGAACACTGCATCAAAAACTAATGATGTAATGTATGGTGATTCACATAACATAATAAAAAAAAGAAAATCAATGTAATTTATCACATTAGCAAATAAAGGAGGAAAACTTTCATTTATTTATTTAAGAGAGAGAGAGAGAGCAGGGGGAGGAGTAGAGGGAGAGGGACAAACAGACTGTGGAACCCGATGTGGGGCTCAATCCCATGACCCCAAGATCATGACCTGATGCATGACTGAGCCACTCAGGCACCCCAGGGAGGAAAACATTAATAATCACCTTAATAGATTTAGGAAAAGATCTTAATACAATTTAATAACCATTGATGAAAAATTTTCAATAAACTAGAAATACAGTGGAACCCCTCAATCTGGTAAAGAATAGCCACAGAAAATTAAAAAAAAAAACTGACATCATATTTAATGGTAAAATATTAAGCTTATGACTTCTTCTGTCAGAATAAAACAAAGATATCCACTATGATCTCATCTATTCAACATTGTGCTAGATGTACTAGACAGTGCTGTACAGAAAGAAAAATAAAAGATATAAATATGAAAAAGAAAGCAAAATATTTTCATTCACATATACCATACTTTGTTTAGAAAATCTTAAGAAATCTATAACAATAATTATAAATAGTGAATTTATGAAGCAAGATCTCTAGATACAAAGTATTGTAAAAATTTATTATAATTTTATACACTACCAAATACAAATTTGAAAATAGATCAAAACTAGTTACAGTGGCACTAAAAACAACAAACACCTAGAAATGAATTTAACAAAAATGTGCAAGAGTGCTAATAAAACACCACATAAATTTTCTGAAATAAATGTTTTAAATACCTAAACAAATGGAAGGGTATAGGATATTTATGAATTGGTAGATTCTTTATTATCAAGATAAAAATTTGCTCCATTTTGATGTATAGGTCCAGCACAATCTTTTTTTTAAATTTTTTAATTTTTTATTTTATTTTTTTTAAAGAAAGTTTTTTTTTAAAGATTTTATTTATTTATTTGAGAGAGAGAGCACATGAGAGGGGGGAGGGTCAGAGGGAGAAGCAGACTCCCTGCCGAGCAAGGAGCCCAATGCAGGACTTGATCCCAGGACTCCAGGATCACGACCTGAGCAGAAGGCAGTCGCTTAACCAACTGAGCCACCCAGGCTCCCACAATCTTTTTTTTTTTTAGATTTTATTTACTTATTTGAGAGAAAGAGAGACAAAGAGACAGCACATGAGAAGGGGGGAGGGGCAGAAGGCGAGGGAGAAGGAGACTCCCTGCTGAGGGATAGCCCCATGTGAGGGTCTATCCCAGGACGCTTGGATAATGACCTGAGCTGAAGGCAGACGCTTAATCAACTGAGCCACCCAGGCGCCCTAAATCCAGCGCAGTCTTTTTTTTTTTTTAAGATTTTATTTATTCATTTGAGACAGAGAGATACAGAGAGAGAGAGAGCATTAGTAGAGGGAGAGGCAGAGGGGAGAGGGAGAAGCAGGCTCCCTGCTGAGCCAGGAGCCTGACATGGGACTCGATCCCAAGACCCTGAGATCATGACCTGAGCCAAAGGCAGACGCCCAACCATCTGAGCCACCCAGGCACCCCAAGTTCCAGCACAATCTTAATCAATATCCCATTAGGTTTTTTGAAGATATCAACAATCTGGTTCTACTAAAGATATAGAGATATAATCTTGAAATAAAGAAAAACTTGGAGGATTTAAACTGCCATATTTTAAGGCATACCAAAAAGCTATAATTATCAATATAATGAGGGATTAATGTGAAACATAGACAAAGGGTTTGATGGGACAGAATAGAGACTATAAGGGTAAATGTGTGTGTGCATGTATGTGTGTAGTCACTTGTTTGTTTATTTTCAAACAGATTTAGTTTGTTATGAAAACAAGATCTACTTAATTAACCATGCTGAAGCAAATGGATAGCCACATGGAAAGAAGTCAACCCTTAACTCACACTATACCAAAAAATTAATTTAAAATGGATATAAGTCTAAATATGAAAATGTTTAGATTCCACAAGAAAACATTGGTGGATGTTGTTGTTATTTGGTATAAGAAAAATTTCTTAAGCAACACACAAGTTAATAGTCTCTCTATAAATTCGTGGGTGTATGGGCATATACATAACATGATATGTGTGATATATATGTATATTTCTATATAAATGGTAAATTTGTAGAGTTTATAGATATATGCATATCTATAAACTTAAAACTTGTACTCATCAAATGATACCATTAAACAAATGAAAGTGACAATCATAAGAAATATTTTCAAAACATATATCTGACAAAAGCCCATACTTTTCAAATGCAAATATTTTGACAGGACAATAAGAAAAAATCAAACACCCCAATACAATGATAAGCAAAAGACTTCAACAGGCATTTCATAAAATATATCCAAATGGCCACAAAGCATATAATAATGTGCTAAGCTCCTCTAGTCATCAAGAAAATGCAAACTAAAATCACAGGGAAATACCGTTACACATCTCCCAGAATGGAGAACAATTAAAGTATTACAAATCTTTCAGCAAATGCAGCCCCATGGTTAAAAAGAGTAAGATGATTCTCAACACAGTCATGTGAAGGCCCTGATTTCAATTTTTGCTTAAGGTTAGAATTTCAAGTGACCTTTTATTTTAATTATCTAATTTCATTATAAATAAGCATCACACATGCTTTTCGGAATGAGGATTCCTTATTGCTTTGGTAAGAGTTATCTAATACCTAATGTGCCACAGGGTTACAATACTGCTCTATAAAGAATAACCTTTCCTAGGGATATGTGCTCCCCTATATTTATACCAGCTTTATTTATAACAGTCAAATTATGGAAGCAGGCTAAGTGTACATCAATAGATGAATGGAAAAAGAAGATTTGGTAAATATCTACATAAAAAGAATGAAATCCTGCCATTTGCCACGACATGGATGGAGCCAGAGAGTATTATGCTAAGTGAAATAAATCAGAGAAAGACAAATACCATATGATTTCATTCATATGTGTAATTTAAGAAACAAAATAAATGAGCAAAGTGTGGGGTGGGGGGGAAGAAAGGGAAACAAGCCAAGAAACAGATTCTTAAATATTGAGAACAAACTGATGGTCACCAGAAGGGAGGTGAGTGGGGGGGATGGTTGAAATAGGTAATTTGGGATTAAGGAGGACACTTGTTGTGATAAGTACTGGGTGATGTATGGAAGTTTTGAATCACTATATTGTACACCTGAAACTAATATTACACTGTATGTCTACTAATGAATTGAAATAAAATCTTAAAAAAGGAATAGCCTTCCTTAATACAGAATAGAATTAAAAGTTTCTGTCTTTTGATCTAAAAATACATACATAGAGGGGGAGGAACAAGATGGCGGAGTAGGAGACCTAAATCTTGGCTGGTCCCAGGAATTCAGCTAGATAGTTATCAAACCACTCTGAAACCTACAAACTCAACAAGAGATCGAGGAAAAGAATAGCAGCAATCCTATGAACAGAAAAGCAACCACTTTCTGGAAGGTAGGACATGCAGAGAAGTGAATCTGAGGCGATATTTAGGAAGATAGACCTCGGGGGGAGGGGGCCTCCATCAGCTGGCTACCAGCAAGTGATGCAGCGGAGCACAAAATCAGAACTTTTAGAAGTCTGCTCTGCTGAGGGACATAGCTCCAGTGGCTAAGCGGGGGGTGGAACCCTCGCTGGGACAGTGTGGTCTCAAGACCCTCAGGGTCACAGAAAGACTGGGGGTGCCTGAGTGCAGCAGAGCTCCTAGGAATAGGAGCAGGGAAGTTCGCCGCAAAGTCGGAGCCAAAGAGGGGGCTCTCAGCTTGGAGTTGCCATAAACCGTAACCCACAGCACAGTCAGGCCACTGCTCTTCGAACAGGGACTCAATAAGCAGCAGATCCAGGCAGACTCATCTTCCTCCCCTGGGAGGAGCAGCACGGGAGCACACTGAAGGAATCTGCTGGGTTTGAAGACTCCAAACGGGGTCATGTGCCAGAGATAAAAACGCTTGGTCACAGGTCGGGTGAACACAGAGTGCGGCCGGAGACCAGGGAGATAGGAGTGACTGACTGCTTTTCTCTGGGGGCTCACTGAGGAGTGAGGACCCAAGCTCTCGGCTCCTCTGGGACCAGAGATTGGGAGGCCACCATGTTCACTCTCGTCCTCCAAGGCTGTATGGAAAGCTTTCAGGGAACAAAAGCTATGGAGAGCAAACTGAGCAGATTACTTAGCCTGGCCCCTGGCAAAGGCAGTGCAATCCCACCTCGGGCAAAGACATATGAGAATTACTGCAACAGAATCCTCCCCCAGAAAATCAGCAAGAACAGCCAGCCAAGACCAAGTTTACCAATCAATGAGAACTGCAATACTCCAGCGCTAGGGGAATACAGCACATAGAATTCATGGCTTTTTTCCCATGATTCTTTTACTCTTTCAAAGTTAATTTTTTTAATTTTCTCTATTTTTTCTTTCTCTATTTAATTTTTTTTCTTTCCTTTTTCAACCAACATATTATTTTATCAATTCTTTTTTTAAAATCTTTTTTAATTTTCACTTTTACAGTCATATTCCATCCCTTCATCATATTTACCCTTATTTTTGTATATATATAAGTTTTTCTTTCTTTAAAATTTAGGGAGGCAGTTTCTTCTAACAGAACAAAATACACCCAAGATCTAGTGTGTGCTCTGTCCTATTCACCAGCCTGATCATATTCTTTCTTTTTTTCCTTCCCTTTCTTTTCCCCCCAGTTTTGGGTCTCTTCTGATTTGTTTAGTGTATATTTTTCTGTGGTCATTTTACCCTTTTAGCATTTTGTTCCCTCATTCATCTATTCCTCTCTGGACAAAATGACAAAATGGAAAAACTCATCTCAAAAAAAAAAAAAGAGCAAGACGCAGTACTGACTGTGAGGGACTTAATCAATATGGACATTAGTAAGATGTCAGAACCAGAGTTCAGAATTACAATTATAAAGATACTACCTGGGCTAGAAAAAAAGCATAGAAAATACTAGAGAATCCCTTTCTGGAGAAATAAAAGAACTAAAATCTAACCAAGTCGAAATCAAAAATGCTATTAATGAGGTGAAATAAAAAATGGAGGCTCTAATTGCTAGGATAAATGAGGCAGAAGAGAGAATTAGTGATATAGAAGACCAAATGATGGAGAATAAAGAAGCTGAGAAAAAGAGAAATAAATAACTATGGATCATGAGGGGAGAATTCGAGAGCTAAGTGATACCATAAGAAAAAACAATATTAAAATAATTGGGATCCCAGAAGAAGAAGAAAGAGAGGGGGGGCAGAAGGTATATTGGAGCAAATTATAGCAGAGAACTTCCCTAATTTGATGAAGGAAACAAGCATCAAAATCCAGGAGGCACAGAGAAACCCCCTCAAAAATCAATAAAAATAGGTCAACACCCCGACATCTAATAGTAAAACTTACAAGTCTCAGAGACAAAGAGAAAATCCTGAAAGCAGCTCGGAAGAAGACATCTGTAACCTACAATGGCAGAAACATTAGAATGGCTACAGACCTATCCACAGAGACCTGGCAGGTCAGAAAGGACTGGCGTGATATATTTAGAGCACTAAATGATAAAATATTCAGCCAAGAATACTATATCTAGCTAGGCTGTCACTGAAAATAGAAAGAGAGACAAAAAGCTTCCAGGACAAACAAAAACTAAAAGAATTTGCAAATACCAAACCAGCCCTACAAGAAATATTGAAAGGGGTCCTCTAAGTAAAAAGAGAGCCTAAAAGTAACACAGACCAGAAAGGAACAGAGACAATAAACAATAACAGTAACTTACAGGCAACACAATGGCACTAAATTCATATCTTTCAATAGTTACCCTGAATGTAAATGAGCTAAATGCCCCAATCAAAAGACACAGGGTATCAGATTGGATAAAAAAACAAGACCCATCGATATGCTGTCTGCAAGAGTCTCATTTTAGACCCAAAGATACCTCCAGATTGAAAGTGAGGGGGTGGAAAACCATTTACCACGTGAATGGACATCAAAAGAAAGCTGGGGCGGCAATCCTTATATCAGACATTTAGATTTTAAACCAAAGACTATAATAAGAGATGAGGAAGGACACTATGTCATACTTAAAGGGTCTATCCAACAAGAAGATCTAACAATTTTAAAAATCTATGCCCCTAACATGGGAGCAGCCAATTATATAAGCCAATTAATAACAAAATCAAAGAAACACATTGACAAATATACAATAATAGTGGGGGACTTTAACACCCCCCCCCACTGAAATGGACAGATCATCTAAGCAAAAGATCAACAAGGAAATAAAGGCTTTAAATGGCATACTGGACCAGATGGACCTCACAGATATAGTCAGAACATTCCATCCCAAAGCAACAGAATACACATTCTTCTCCAGTGCCCATGGAACAGTCTCCAGAATATCACATCCTGGGTCACAAATCAGATCTCAACCGGTACCAAAGGATTGGGCTCATCCCCTGCATATTTTCGGACCACAGTGCTTTGAAACTAGAACTCAATCACAAGAGGAAAGTTGGAAAGAACTCAAATACATGGAGGCTAAAGAGCATCCTACTAAAGAACGAATGGGTCAACCAGAAAATTAAAGAAGAATTCATGGAAACCAATGAAAATGAAAACACGACTGTTCAATCCTTGGGATGCAGCAAAGGCGGTTCTAAGAGGAAAGTATATACAAATACAAGCCTTTCTCAAGAAACAAGGAAGGTCTCAAATACACAACCTAACCCTATACCTGAAGGAACTGGAGAAAGAACAGCAAATAAAGCCTAAACCCAGCAGGAGAAGAGAAATGATAAAGATCAGAGCAGAAATCAATGAAATAGAAACCAAAAGAACAGTAGAACAGATCAACAAAACTAGGAGCTGGTTCTTTGAAAAAATTAATAAGATTGATAAACCCCTGGCCAGACTTATCAAAAAGAAAAGAGAAACGACCCAAAACAATAAAATCATGAATGAAAGAGGAGAGATCATAACCAACACCAAAGAAATACAAACAATTATAAGAACATATTATGAGCAACTATATGGCAGCATATTAGGCAATCTGGAAGAAATGGATGCATTCCTAGAGACATAAAAAGTACCAAAACTGAACCTGGAAGAAATAGAAAACCTGAACAGACCCATTACCACTAAGGAAATTAAAGCAGTAATCAAAATTCTCCCAACAAAAAAGGGCCCAGGGCCAGATGGCTTCCCAGAGGAATTCTACCAATCATTTAAAGAAGCATTAATACCTATTCTTCTGAAATTGTTCCAAAAAATAGAAATGGAAGGATAACTTCCAAACTCATTTTATGAGGCCACCATTACCTTGATCCCAAAACCAGACAAAGACCCCATCAAAAAGGAGAACTGCAGACCAATATCCTTGATGAACATGGATGTAAAAATTCTCACCAAAATACTAGCCAATAGGATCCAACAGTACATTAAAAGGATTATTCACCACAACTAAGTGGGATTTATTCCTGGGCTGCAAGGTTGGTTCAACATCACCAATCAATCAATGTGATACAATACATTAATAAAAGAAAGAACAAGAAACATATGATCCTCTCAGTAGATGCAGAAAAAGTATTTGACAACGTACAGCATCCTTTCTTGATTAAAACTCTTCAGAGTGTAGGGTTAGAGGATACATACCTCAATATCATAAAAGCCATCTATGAAAAACCTACAGCAAATATCATTCTCAATGGGGAGAAACTGAGAGCTTTCCACCTAAGGTCAGGAACACGGCAGGGATGTCCACGCTCACCACTGCTATTCAACATAGTAGTAGAAGTCCCAGCCTCGGCAATCAGACAACAAAAAGAAATCAAAGGCATCTGAATTGGCAAAGAAGAAGTCAAACTCTCACTCTTTGCAGATGATATGATACTTTATGTGGAAAACCCAAAAGACTCCACCCCAAAAGTGCTAGAACTCATACAAGAATTCAGTAAAGTGGTAGGATATAAAATCAATGCACAGAAATCAGTGGCATTTCTATACACTAACAACAAGACAGAAGAAAGAGAAATTAAGGAGTTGATCCCAATTACAATTATACCCAAAACCATAAGATACCTAGGAATAAATCTAACCAAAGAGGCAAAGGATCTGTATTCAGAAAACTATAGAATACTCATGAAAGAAACTGAGGAAGACGCAAAGAAATGGAAAAACATTCCATGCTCATGGATTGGAAGAAGAAATATTATGAAAATGTCTATGCTACCTAGAGCAATCTACACATTTAATGCAATCCCTATCAAAATACCATCATCTTTTTCAAAGAAATGGTATAAATAATCCTAAAATTTGTATGGAACCAGAAAAGACCTAGAGGAATGCTGAAAAAGAAAAGCAAAGCTGGTGGCATCACAATTCCAGACTTCAAGCTCTGTTACAAAGCTGTCATCATCAAGACAGTATGGTACTGGAACAAAAACAGACACATAGATCAATGGAACAAAATAGAGAGCCCAGAAATGGACCCTCAACTCTATGGTCAAGTAATCTTCAACAAAGCAGGAAAGAATGTCCAATGGAAAAAAGACAGTCTCTTCAACAAATGGTATTGGGAAAATTGGGAAGCCACATGCAGAAGAATGAAACTGGACCATTTCCTTCACCACACACAAAAATAGACTCAAAATTGATGAAAGACCTAAATGTGAGACAGGAATCCATCAAAATCCTAGAGGAGAACACAAGGCAGCAACCTCTTCAACCTCAGCAGCAGCAAGTTCTTCCTAGAAACATTGCCAAAGGCAAGGGAAGCAAGGGCAAAAATGAACTATTGGGACTTCATCAAGATAAAAAGCTTTTACACAGCAAAGGAAACAGTCAACCAAACCAAAAGACAACCAGCAGAATGGGAGAAGATATTTGCAAATGATATATCAGATAAAGGGTTAGTATCCAAAATCAATAAAGAATTTATCAAACTCAACACCCAAAGAACAAATAATCCAGTCAAGAAATGGGCAGAAGACACGAACAGACATTTCTGCAGAGAAGACATCCAAATGCCCAATAGCCACATGAAAAAGCACTCAACATCACTTGGCATCAGGGAAATCCAAATCAAAACCTCAATGAGATACCACCTCACACCAGTCAGAATGGCTAAAATTAACAAGTCAGGAAACGACAGATGTTGGCGGGGATGCGGAGAAAGGGGAACCCTCCTACAGTGTTGGTGGGAATGCAAGCTGGTGCAGCCACTCTGGAAAACAGTATGGAGGTTTCTCAAAAAGTTGAAAATAGAGCTACCCTATGACCCAGTAATTGCACTACTGGGTATTTACCGCAAAGATACAAATGTAGTGATCTGAAGAGGCACGTGCACCCCGATGTTTATAGCAGCAATGTCCACAATAGCCAAAGTATGGAAAGAGCCTAACTGTCCATCAATAGGTGAATGGATAAAGAAGATGTGGTGTGTATATACAATTGAAATTTATGCAGCCATCAAAAAAACGAAATTTTGTCATTTACAATGACGTGTATAGAACTTGAGGGTATTATGCTAAACGAAATAAGTCAATCAGAGAAAGACAATTATGATATGATCTCACTGATATGATGGAATTTGAGAAACAAGACAGAGGATCATAGGGGAAGGGAGGGAAAAATGAAACAAGACAAAACCAGAGAGGGAGACAAACCATAAGAGACTCTCAATCTCAGGAAACAAACTAAGGGTTGCTGGAGTCGAGGGGGGTGGGAGGGATGGGGTGGCTCGGTGATGGATGCAGGGGAGGGTATGTCCTACGGTGAGTGCTATGAATTGCGTAAGACTGATGAATCACAGACCTGTACCCCTGAAACAAATAATACATTTATGTTAATAAAAAATAAATAAATAATAAAAATACATACATATATACATAAAGTATTACAGGTGCGCCTAGGTGGCTCGACTAGTCAGTTAATTGTCTGCCTGTCTTTTGCTCAGTTCATGATCCCAGGGCCTGCATTCGGCTTCCTGCTCTGTGGGGAGTCTGCTTCTCCCTTCCCATTTGCACCCCTCCTTGTGCTCTCTCTTTCCTTCTCAAATAAATAAAATCTTTAAAAAAGTTTAAAAAGATAAAGCATTAGAAATACAAGTGTTGATGAAGATGTGGAGTACTGAGACTTTTCTACATTAAAGGTGGGAGTGTAAAATGGTGCAAACACTGAAGACAATTCTCTTTACTTTAAAAAAAAAATTTTTCTTTTTTTTTTAGTTTGACAGAGAGAGACCCAGCAAGAGAGGGAACACAAGTAGGGGGAGTGGGAGAGGGAGAAGCAGGCTTCCCACTGAGCAGGGAGCCTGATGTGGGGCTCCATCCCAGGACCCTGGGACTATAACCTGAGCCACGCAGGCACCCCAACAATTCTTTTTACTTTATAATAAAATTAAACTTACATGCATCCAGTAACTAAGTGATACTACTCCTAGGTAAATAGTCAAGAGAATGAGTGCTTATGCACATGAATATTAATGTTTACAACAACTTTTTCATAGGTATAACAAAATGAAAACAATGGAAATGTCCATCAAAAGGGAAATGGATAAGCAACCTTGGCATAGTCCTACAACAGAATGCTATGCAGGAAGAAAACAAACAAAAAATAATGATGCATACAACATGAAAATGAAAAGAAAATAGAACTTACCTGTGATTCCAGCACCTTGACATGCTAACAACAGTTTTTTAAAAGTGGTAACTTTTCTCACTGCAAAATGTTTTCCAACTATGTAAGAATGTGTATGGTGTATAACGAGCATGCACACCACATACACATTAATATTAGCATAACACTTCTTTTCTATATTACATAATGATTAATTTTCTAATTAAAATGAGAACATTTTTTATTTCTTTAGTGGCTATAATTATCTTGATTTGATAATCTGAATATTTAAGAAAAACACTTCAAGTCTCTTTCTGAAAAAGTTGTTAAAATACTTCTTATATTATGTCTTAAAATTTATCATTATCATTATTTGTTAATTATGCCTTTTGTTCATTGAAAGAAAAAAATTTATGTATTATTTATGCAAAAAAAGTTTTGAATACCTACAGTATTAGTAAATTCATAGATAAATATTATTAAACATAAAAATGGTGTTAGATGTGATATCAAAATACAGTAAGGGATAGGTTTTTAAAGGCAAGAAACTTCTTTTGATCTATTTCTGTTCATAAGCACTTTTCACCCCTGAGATCTACACTTTTTCCCCTCTTGTTAGCAAAGTGGCAAATCTATCAAAACCTCTGTTCTTAACAGAAAACCTGTATAGACTTTCAAAGCAAATGTGCTCTCACATGTGGCCCAAGTGTTTAAAGATATTAAAGTGCATTTTATGCATTTTACTACCTTGGATGATTTTTATGGCTTAACTTGTTCTAAATTAAATGTAATTTGTCTAAAAGTAAGAGCCAGTTTTAACCTTTTTTTATTAAGAATAAAGAATTACTACGTTTTCCCATTCTTTATTCAAAATGAAAATTAAAATTGCCTTCTGCGAATTATTTTATAACTGTTATCTAAGAGTATTAATTTTTTTCAATGGGGTTAAAACCTGCTGGAATTCTATCTAGGCCAACATTTTCAAAATGTTAATGCTTTTGAAATGATCTAGATATATTTAACAGTTCTGAATGTTTGAATATTGTATTCTCATAGAAACTGTACTACCATCTTGTTTTAATATGAAGTGAGCACAATTCTGACATTGCAGTGTATTTTCATTAAACTTTTCATTAAAATTAATTGTTAAATAGGAATAATTGATATTAAATGAGAACAATATATCAGAATTCAGGGGAAATAATTTGCACCAGTGAATAAACAGATCAATATAAGCTGTATCTTACAATTTTTTAAAAGGCAAAATCATGGCTCTCATTCAAATATAAAATGGTTTTAGTTAATTTATTAATAAATGAGAGCCATTAAGATGTTAAGCCAGTCTAAAAACCACCTAAGAAGTTAGCCATATATAGACAATTAAAAAAAATAGGGTAGGAATGGTGAGTTAGATATAGAACTGTTACAAGACTTAACAAATAAAAATAAAGGATATTTATGTTAAATATGAATTTAGTTAAATAGTTAAATTTAACTATTTGAATCTAACTAAATTTAGAAAATAGTTAAATATGAATTTCAAATAAATGATAAGTTTTTTTTTTTTTTTAATATAAGCATGTTCCAAAGTATAGGACAGACTCATACTAACGAAACATGTCCGGTACTTAATCTGGTGACCCAAAATAGAACAACAATACTCAGTAACTATTTTATTAAACACTTGGCAATTGGAAGATTTGATTGAAATATATCTCCAGTATTATGTCAAGGAGGTTTGAAGAGCACAGAAGAGTTCGGATGGGGAGAAAAGTAGTCATAGTGTCGGGAAATAGTATTTTCACAGCAACTGTTGATAAGATGCCAACCCTGACAAAATCCCTTCTTTCCATAAGGAGGAAAACAAAAGGGGAGATAGTTATATAAAATGAGACAAAGGAAAGAAAAGGAAGTCCTGATACTTATGGAGCAGAAGTATGGACACTGGAACATGGGATTCCTGCCCTGCCTCACTTTCCATGACATCTAGCATTGTTTAGCTCATTTGCTAAGTTAATTAAGCACCTCAATTAAAAGTCACCTTGACTGTAGCAATCAATCAATCCTCAAGTTTGTCCTGGTGCCTAAACTTGTTTCTCCAGGGAACATTAAACTTTTATTAACTTCTGGGCACACACACACAAATGTCTACAGAAATTTTATTTTGGTATCTTAATTCCTTTTGCCATAAACTGTGCTTATAATGACTATGAAATAGGTATTATTGTTTGCATCATTCTAAGGATGAGCAAATATGCTTACAATATCTATGATACTTTACTATAGCCACAAAGCTAGAAAGTGACAGACTTAATATTTGAAACCACTTCTGCTTTTTCTAATCAGCTTCTAAACCACCTAGCAAAACTCAGTGAATAGTACACTTAAAAAGGAACCATTTTATTGTATGTAATTATAAAAGCTGAATTTTTTTTAAAGCTGAATTTTTTTTAAAAAGTTAAATAATGCTTTTCTTATGGGCAATGAAAATGTGTCATTTTTGTTCTTAATCTTTTTTATATTAAAAGCATATTAATAAATGTTTTCTAAAATTAAAAAAAAGATTTAAACTACTGCTGAAGGCAATATAGTATTGAGATTAAGAGATGAATTTTGGCATCTTACATGCTTCATTTAGAAACTTGGTTCTGCCCCTAAATAGTTATATGACTTGGGGAAGACTTACTTAAACTCCCCAGAGTCTATATGTTCATCTGCACAGTGGACTAACAATATCATGGCTTCTTTGAAGATTTAATGAAATCAATATAAATATATGTTTGAGTGTGTGTATATATATGTATATAACTAGGCACAGTTACCAAAAAGGGAAAATCTGTTCCCATACTTCCTCATTCCACCCTGTAACTATAGCCCCTCACCACCACCTCCTGGTGGATAGTCTCTCCTTGCCCACTGCTGTCCTACCTGCTACTCCCCTGCAGTGTATTCAGTAAACCCCTATCTCCTTTGTTCAGCCTTGGGAAAATTCTTTCACAGGGCTGCTGTGCTGGCTCCCACCCAATCGGATCACAGCACACCTTCCTTATTCTATCTATTCTCTTCTTAGCCTTTAATACACTTGCTCTATTTTCTGAGACTAAAGCTTTCCAGCAACCTGCATCTAAAATATATATTTTATTATAACCATCATATGAATTATGATTACCTAATAAAATGTCTATTATTAAATAATATGATATTTTAACACTAGTTAATATACTGGTATACCAATACCAATGCATTAGTATCATTATCCCACCTCCCTTCAACAGAGAACTTGTAATACTTTATTTTCTAACCTATTATGCCTGTGAGAAGATTATGCATGGAGGGTTATGTTTGTTTATTAGGTGAGCAGACTGAAGCTGAGAAATGTTGCTGATTTCTAAAAGTGATAAAATAATTTATCTTATTCCTGAATAAATTAATATAAATTTAAATTTATTTATAATTTATTTAATTTATTCTGAATCAAGATGCAGGATCAAAAATGAAACCCTTGCCTCTGACCAGCTGAGGCTGGTGCTGGCTCAACCAATTTCCCTCCCTTCTCAAAGTCTTTGAATTAATGTTTTTGAATATTTTAATCAGGGTTATAGTGGTCTGGTATAAAGTCTAAATCACTTTTCATAAACTGGTAGCTCTCAGGCATGAGTTTAATATGACATACCTTATGAAAATGCCACAATGTGAATGAAAACCATGATGGAAGGCAGACCAAGTAGCCTCAACCCACAAGTGAGTTATAATGTAAAGTTATATATATATATATATATATATATATATATATATATATATATATCTGAGTTTTTTATTTGTATTTGCATGGATCCTCAGTTGTTTAAGTCCTAGGGATCAACTACCTCTAGAAAAGTTGTGCGTCAAGGCAAACAAATCTACATGAGTGTGTACTGAGGCTCCCAGGAGGACACTGATCTTGAAAGGAACACCCAACCCAGGAAAGACTTGGTCTACCTGTCAGAGAAGGCATTCTAAGAAACATAGCTTTCTTGTTCAGAAGAGATCCTCGTGCAGATCTCCATGGAATAATGCATGAGTTATTCGGTGGTAGAGAAGTGCCCAGTTAAGAGGGAAATGAGAGAAACAGGCATTCAAAAGATGGCTAAATATTTTGGATTCATACAGTGGTATTTAGGATCCATCAGAAACAACAAAGAGTAGAAAAGGGAAAGAAATGATCTGGATACTTCACACCCGGGCAACTCTCATTATGGCCCATAACAACCAGAGGTTGCATACAAACGGTGAATGAGGTCAGAAGTGAAATAAAAGTATATTCATCAAACGGAACACATGTCTCTCCAGAAACACTTAGGGGGATGATATTGCTGGAATCTGGGCTACTTCATTATTAAATCAGCTAAGAACACTTAAAACAGAAGTTATCATGATAGTAATAGAAATAAAGGAACAACATATTTTATGGCCATTTATAGTTTCCAAAGCACTTTCTCGTATATGATCATCTTGAATTTCAAATTATTAAAGTTACTTCAGGAGAACCAAAGAGATCCATATTGTTACTGTTGGCATATCCTTGAGCTCAAACACATGTTTCTTAAATAGACAAGATAAATTTCTAAGTAAATGTTTGGCTCCTATCTCTGAGGTCTGTAAATAGTGCTTCTAAAGAGATGTGCAATCAACTTGATTGTGAAGTTTGAAAAATTCCAATACTAATGGGGTGCCTGGTCAGTTAAGCGTTCGACTTTTGGTTTTGGTTCAGGTCATGATCTCAAGGTTATGAGATTGAGCCCCGCATTGTCTCCACACTGGATGTGGAGCCTGCTTAAGATTTTCTCTCTCCTGGGTGCCTGGGTTGCTCAGTCCAGTAAGCATCAGCCTTCGGCTCAGTTCATGATCCCAGGTTCCTGGGATTGAGTCCCTCATCAGGCTCCGTGTTCTGTGGGAAGCCTGCTTCTCCCTCTCCCTCTCCCTCTCCCTCTCTCTCTCATGAATAAATAAATAAATAAATAATCTTAAAAAAAAAGATTCTCTCTCTCCCTCTTCCCCCACCCAACTCGCATGCGCTCTTTCTCTAAAAAAAAAAAGAAAAATTCCAATACTCACAATAACCATTCTTGTAGATATATTTCCTTATCATAATGATAAAATTGATGTTAAAGAGGTTCATACCACACAAGCGTTGTTTGATTTCAGTATGAAATCACTGTATACCGAGTGTTGCAGGCATCAGTTGCCTTAGCCCACCCATTAACTTGCCACTTTAGCACATAAGTTGATTTCCATCATTGCTGCCACTCAACCAGATACTAAACATTGCCATTCTTCAACTATGTAGTTGTCAACCTTCCACAGGACACACATTTCAGCTGCCAACTGTATTAGCTTTTCTGCATAAAACTTTACCAGAAACCTAGCGGTAACTGCAAAGCTAGGGCTACATTACTATGGTTGGGTCTATATCACTATGGTTGAGTTCTGGGTAATTGTCATGCTTTTTTATTTTACTTTTTTAATGTAAGTAACAGGTATCCATTTGGTTTGTAGATTTTATAATTGGAGAATTATATTTGTAAACCTCAGGAAGTCAAAGGTGGAAACGATTATCATTCAGGAAAAAACAGAACAATTTTATTCATAGTATATTCATCTAGATTGCTGTGCCTTTTTTTCCTGAATGAATCATGTGAAATTAATGTTTTCATAGTTCAGAATGAGTCAATTATTAGTAATTTCATGTGGCTCAATTTAATAGATAAAATAGACAAAAGACTTCTGGTAGGTTTATAACAGGTAGCAGACACTTTTCATGATGAGCTGGCTGAAATTAAGATCAATAGGTACTGTAAAATTTTAGGCTATTCTAGTAATCATAAAATTTTTCTTCATTCATTTAGTGAATATTTATTGAGTCATGACCATATGCATGCTATGCATAAGGCATAGTACAGAAGAGATAATTTATTTATCCTCATAAAACTTACAACTCAGTGAGGAAATAAAAAATAAATAAATAAATAAATAAATATGCACAGTGTAAAGAAGAAACTACATGGGATCATGTAGGCACGGAGCACACACAGAGGAGAGGAGGAGTGTGAGAGCGAAGGCTTGGCACAGAATGACCAGAAGTATTCAAAGAAAATCAAGTGATAGGAATCCTGAAAGCCAGATTAAAAAAAATATATGTATTATTTCAAGGAAAAGAAAGTGACCATTTGCTGTCCTTCCCTAAAATGGAGGGGTTCCACCATTAGGAATGTGGGACTATAGTTTTGCATCTAAGATTGTACCAAGGTATAATAAAGAATATAGGAATAGAACCAGTTCTTATGATTTTTTTGAATGGCAGAAAAATCCAGATTATATAAAATGATTAGATATTAAATATCATCTGCACTACTCCATCCTCTATAATGAGGACTAGTAGCACTACGGGTGATATATAATATAAAAGTACTTTAAACACAGTAAACATTTTTGTCCATGTGCTGTGGATATTCCGTTGATACTGA
This sequence comes from Zalophus californianus, assembly GCF_009762305.2. Classification (NCBI taxonomy): domain Eukaryota; kingdom Metazoa; phylum Chordata; class Mammalia; order Carnivora; family Otariidae; genus Zalophus; species Zalophus californianus. The sequence continues at coordinate 77,487,502 of NC_045605.1, forward strand.
AAATCCCTTATGATTCTTGTTTATAGAATCCATGGGTCAGAGGAAAGCTGACACAGAAATAGAAAAACCTGCCTATCTTCAGAAAATGTCTTCAATTCCTCTTGCATTTCTGAGCTCTTTATTTACCAGTAAATGATAACTCCAACAACTCAAGTCTTGTGAAATATCAAGAACCTTTAACTCACACCCATTTATGAAGTCATTTGGCAGTCCCTTGTACACACAGAGCTGATTCTGGAGACTGAGCTATTTCCAGCTCCCCAGATGAGTCATTTAACCTCTCTTTACCCTTTAAAGATAGGAATAAATTGTTTTTTGGCCTACCTCACCAGGATGAAATGGCTATTGGTGAGATAATGTCTATGAAGCAATTTGAATGTCTTAGAAAAAAAGTGCTAAATGTTTTCAAAGCAGCTTGCTGGAATTTCTGACCCAGAGACTGAAAAGGAAATCAGTGAAACTGTATTCTTTCAGTGACTTTATGAGTACTGGGGAGGGATGAAGGGAGATCCTTTCTTGCTTGTACACAGGACACCATTGCTCTATAGTTACATGAAGGTTCAAGGAGAGAGGCTTACCTGCCTTGAATAAATTTCTGATGAATAGTTCCTGCTTTCACAATGGTTCACCAGGCATAGGCATAACTAAAAGATGCACATGAAACTGTCAAAGACAGGAGACTGAAAGATTCTAATTTCTGAGAAAGCAACTCTTCCCTGGTTCCTGGCATACTGCATTAGCAACTACCAATTTGGCCTCAGTTATAAATCTGGAAGTCGTTCTAGTGTTCTTCTTCATTCACCACATCCAACGAACTTCCAAACTCTGTCCGCCCTCTGTCACCACTCCCTTGCTCAGCACTACCTGCCTCTGTATACTTACTATTTGCTTAAATCAGTCTGCCAACATGCTAGTACCTTGATTACTGTGGTCTCCTCCCACTGATTAACTAACCTACTGTCTTACATTTCTCCATTTCATCCTTTACATTCATGCCTTTTTGTCTGATTCCTGATGCTTCCATTGGACCCTTTAACCCTACCACTCCCAAATTCAGCCTTCATTCCTGCCATGCTGAGTTACTTATAATTCTCCAAAAGCACAGTGCTATTTCACCTCTGGCTTTTGTACATGTGACTTCTGCCAGAGATGCTCTTCCCTCCTTTGACAGGAGCAATGGTATAGGATGATGGTTAAACAAGGGCTTTAGCAAAGATCAAATTCCTCTCCCCTGTTGAACTAGCTGTCTTTGGGCAAAGTTCTGAGCTTCTCTGTTCCTCAGTGCCCCCTCTTCAAAATAATAATAATACCTATATCATAGGATGTGATGTGATCTGATGTGATCATTTATACAAAGTGCTTAATACATATTAAGAAACCCAAAGCATCAGTTATTACTATTATATTTTGGCTAAGCCTTACACTTTAAGTCAAACTTGTTTATTTCCTTTTTGTAAACCTTTGTTACCCACCCTCCCCCTCTGCAACATGGTAACTGCTTACTCCCTCTTCTGTCCCTACTCCTTTAACTTAGGTAGATAGTGGAAGAATCCTAACGCGCAGTCATTTGTTACATCTGTCTTGTACACCACATTGTGAAAATTTATTGAAGGTAGATCTGGGCTTTATTTCCCCAATTCTAACAAATAATAAGCCCTTAATAAGTAGGTATCGAAGAAATAAGGTGGCTGTTACTATTTCTGAAACTACATTCTGAAATGTTCAGAAACAGTTCAAAAACTATTTCTGAAGTTCAGTATAATTTCTGTAGCGAATGTGTTACATGCTGAGAGATACAGCAATGGCAAAGTTGCTGATCGTACTTTGCTCATAGACGTGGAGAGACGGTCACTGTCATGTGGCAGGTCAGCTAGTGGCCATCTCCATCTGCCCCTTTGCAGGGACCATAGGGTTTTGCCCTCACTCCCTCCCTTCACAGAGGGGGCTGTGGATTCCAACATTCTCTCACTCATATTTTAAAAAAATTTTAAACTAGTTCTGCTACTTCTGGTACTATTGCTTTTTTGTTTGTTTGTTTGGTTGGTTTTTGTTTGTTTGTTTATTTTTACCAAAGCAGCCGAAGCCATTCACATTAATTACATATACCTATGTGCATGTGCCATTAAATGACTTTCACTAACAGCATTTCAATTGGCTAAATATTACGTCCTTGTATGAAATGAAATATAACTTATTTAATCATATTTATTGTTGTTTGTTTATATTATTTCGGAAGTTTTCACCATAGTATAATAAAGATTTTTACTTGCACTTTTGTCCAGCTCCTTTATTTTTTTCTCCTTCAGGGTACAAAAGAGAATTACACATAATGAGGAAGATACTGCAGATTGGCTCATTAAATACTGACCCTGACTTCCTTCTAGATTCCCTTCTGCACTATGGTACTTGAAGGGGGTTCAAGGCCAGGGCAAGGAGTTTGGTCCTCCACGCATAGAGGTAGTCGTGTTTAGTTCTTCTGGAGCGTCTGTGGCAGAGGTGTTGGTGACAGGCCCCCAGCCCTCTGGTTACTACGTGATATGAAGTCTCAGCAGTAGTTTTTCATGCATATTGTTCTTCAGTGTTCTTGGATATGTTTTCTAACTTGGTTGTATCAAGGTTCATGGTATCCAAGCTCAATTCCTCAATCCTTCCTAAGATTTTATAAATGAATACTCTTTAATGAATCTTCCTTGGCTCAAATTAGCTAGAGTGGATACTGCTGTCATCTACCAGGAATCTGGAATGATGTAGGTGATGCTTCTGAATTTTTAGCCTTTTGAATACATATTACTTAATTTGTCTTCAAAATATTTGTACATTTACATTCCCACAAATGGCACTCCAGTTTCCATTTTCCTGAAACTTCATATTAGATATTACTGTTAAAAAATAAATTAATTAATTAATAAAGATACTGAACAACCCGATCCCAATCTGTTCATGCCTTCTTCCAGAGTCGTGGAATAAATAAATAGATAAATTTATTTTCTCAATAACATATTTTATTTCATTTTATTTTATATTGGGGTAAGGTATTTTTTAACCTTTTTTTTTTCATTTTATTTTTTTCGTCATGGTAAGTGTACTGTCTAATCCCCATCCCTTCTTTTCCCCATTCTCCCCACTCACCTCCCCTCCGGTAACCATCAGTTTGTTCTCCAGAGTTAAGAGTCTATTTCTTGGGTTGTCTCTCTTTTTTTTTTTCCTTTTGCTTATTTATTTTGTTTCTTAAATTCCACGTATGAGTGAGATCATATGGTATTTGTCTTTCTCTGACTGACTCAGCACTATACTCTCAGGAGCATATTTTAATTTCATCACTACTTTGTTTAAGATTCCTGAATGTTACCTATTGACTATCTCCTATGTGCACATATTATATATACCTTGTCTTATTAAATCCCACAAAACCTAATGACTTGGGATTTTAGCCATTAACCTCATCTACAAACTAGGGTCAACAAGACTTTACAAGTATACTTACAGCAAGTAAATGAAAGTTTGAGAATCCAAATCCATGTAATCTGACCCATTAGCTCATGCTAATTTCAGCTCATTACTTATCCTATGGAATCATCTGTTGGCCTTCACACTCCTTCCTTGATATGTATAACTTATGAATTATTTTTTATTAATTAATTATTAGTATTTATTGTGGGCAAAATAAACAATCTGTAAATAAATAGATTTTTAAATTTAATTCTTTTTAAGATTTTATTTATTTATTTGACAGAGAGAGAGAGAGAGCACAAGCAGGGAGAGCACCAAGCAGACAGAGAGGGAGAAGCAGTCTCCCCACGGAGCAGGGAGCCCGATGCGGGCCTCGATCCCAGGACCCTGGGATCATGACCTGAGCCAAAGGCAGATGCTTAATGACTGAGCCATCCAGGCTTCCCTAAAGTTAAACTTTTAATCATTGTTGCTTAGTGCACCAGGCTAATTGGCTAAAATATAATGAGTTGTTTATGGAAGTTGCTTCACTTAAAGATAAACCAGCGGTGTTTAGCCCACCTATTCTGTGATAACTGCCTGATATGCACCCACCTATACCGCAAATAGTATGAAATTGTAAATGTGTTTATGAAACACTATTTGCACACAAGTCATATGTCTAAGTCCCATCCTTCTTTAGTAGGATATGAAAGTACTGATAGGGACGATGTACTGTTACGCCAATAAAACATAAGCTGTTTTTAAATGGTTCAGGACCCTAATTACAAAAGGAGCCTAGTTCTGACGCAGAATATCTGAAAACATTAGTCTTTTTTTTCCCCCATCTCTTCAGAGAGTACTGAGCAGAACATGTACTATTTCAGAAATGGCATAAGGTGACTTCTATCACCTTGAACTGTTTAGTTAAAGAATATACCCAAACAAAGGCTCACTTTCAAGTCGTATTTAGGAGTAAACAGCAGGCGAAAGTAGTAAAGTGACTCATGTCCTGGAACAAGGTAGTGCATAACTTCGTTTCTGTTGGCTCACAGCCGTTTCATCATTAAATTGACTGGCTGTGTGATTGGCTTGTTAACTGAGAATTATGTGAGACAGTAAATGGTACACAGCTTCCAGGTTGCCTCTTCTGATTAATATCTTGAAACCAAGTCTTTTCTAACCCGAGCCAGCCACAATTCTGAATTCAAAGTGAGCATTCAAATAACATAATTGACATTTGTCTCCAAAACGTTTATCTTCCTGACAAAGTTAATAGGTCACTCCTTCCTGCTTCCTTAGCATCTATGTTTATTTCATGAATTGCGCTTAGTACATTGAGCGTGTGTGCTCTTTTCTTTATGAACATGTTGTTTTTTCTCCCTAGATATTTTGCCACTTGAGATTTTTTTACATGTTTTAGCACTTAGTTCAATAGCTGATATTGCCAAATGAGAATGAGATCTATGGATGGAAAAATAAAACTTTCTCAGTTGCTAAGAAGCGGGCTCTAGAATCCTCAGGTATAGCGTAGAGGAAGAAAAAAGATGTTAAAAAGAAAAGCTAGTGACTTAACATTTCCTAGGGTGTGTTTATTTGTAAGAGAGTATATAAATAGTTAATACCTAGTATAATTAATGCTGCAATCTAATCTGATTGGTTAGAGGAAAAACAGGAAATGATTATTCTAGTTGAGCACAAGTATTGAAAAATTCCATCTCCACTGAAAGGTAATTTCTACAAAACAAAAGATACTATAGCGACACATCAGAAATAATATTGGAGTACTGATGCCCTTTAAGCTGCAATTTTCTCATTGTTAAAGTGATGATAATGGCATTTGACCCATTTATCTCCTACAGTTGGTAGACAAAATGAAAAAGAAAAGATGTGAAAGTCTTAATGGATAATTGATTAAAGATCACTGCTTTATTTTCTGTTTGGCTACTTATTGATCTAGCATCTACTATTTACATTCTCTGACTCTATCCATTTATAGGAAAGAATAAGGATAATTATTTTCTGTGGTTGTTATAAGCCCAGGGCTTCCACTCCACCCAGCAGGATTTCCTCACTTATTGACATCAGTTTGGAGAGTTCTAGCAGGAATAAGATTAACTGATAAAGAATAGGCTGATGGAATAGATGGTATTAAAGACACTAGTTGATTTTTTTCTCTAAAATGACAAGCTGGTTGATGATTGCAAAGTAACTGAGATATTTATGATACTTTAAAAAAAATTCGAGTGTTTTTTTAACTCAAAATACACAACAAAACTAAATATTCAAGAATATTCAATAATCCGGGCACCTGGGTGGCTCAGTTGGTTGGGCGACTGCCTTTGGCTCGGGTCGTGATCCTGGAGTCCTGGGATCGAGTCCCATACCGGGCTCCCTGCTCAGCAGGGAGTCTGCTTCTCCCTCTGACCCTCCCCCCTCTCATGTGCTCTCTCTCTCAAATAAATAAATAAAATTAAAAAAAAAAGAATATTCAATAATCCATAAAAAAGTTTAATGATTCATCTGGATGATATTCCCATTTAAATCAATCCAAAGGAAAAATTACTTGGAAATAGTTCTATTCCAAAAGTTAAAATCCTTGCTAGACAAAAAGAAATCAGTAAGATAGTCATTGATCTTAAGAAATTCAATATCCAGTAGGAAAAACAAGGTAATGTTATACAAATAACATCGAATAAGTCAATATCTAACGTGCTACATATCAAAAGTGAGGTACAAAGCTCATTATGTAGGCTCTAGGAACTGTACGGTTACTAAAAACATAGCATTTATCACACTGAACCCTCATTTTCTGAAACTTTATAGGTACTAAATATTTTTAAATTTGGATATATGGATGAATGGGAATTAACAAATATACTTGATCTTTCTGTATTGGATTTAGCATTTCCCAAGCAGGCTATGTTGTCTACTCATTTGCTGTTGAATTTGGTCTCTCAATAACAATGATCATAGTGGTAGTAACTACCCTGTCTATTCATATCTCGATAAATGATATCACCATGAACTTGTTTATATCACTCAAGCAAGAAATCTGAGACTGGTAGATAGCATTTCCCTATATCCAACCAGTCACAAAGTCCTGTTAATTTTACATATTTAACATTTCTCATATTTCTTCTATACCCATCATCCTTACTTCCATGGCCCAAGTTTAAGACCTTAATTGTCTGTTATGTAAACTATTGTGAGTCCTTTTTGACTCTCTGCCCCGAGGGGATGACATATTGAAAAGGAAAGTCTGACCATATCATTCCCTAGTTTATAACACTTCAGTGATCACTCATCATCTATTGGGCAAAGATAAATTCTATAGCACAGTTTACAGGGGCTGCCTTGGTACAGGCCCTGCTTCTCTTCCCCTTTATCACCAGCTACTCCTCTTTCACAAAGAATGCTCCAGTAACAAAAAAAATTATTGTGATTCCTAAAAAACACTATACTATTTCAAGGTTCTGAGATTTTACTAAATCCTTTGCCTGTGACTATAAATTTCCATTTTTTAATTGTAAGTAGCATATACTCGTTCTGTAATATGAAACTCAGTTATATTCTTCATTAATATATTCTAGAAAGTCCCAGCCTCAAGGATGTGTTAGGTAAGCTACCTTTGCATTAGCAGACTGCTCATCCCTCTATCCTAGCATTATGGTACGGTGGCTAAGACTGGGGCCTTGGAGATAAATGCATAGGGATTCCAATCCCTTCTCTTCCACTTCTGAAAATTACTTAACCTTTCCAAGAAACTCTCTTCTCATCTCCAAAATGAAGTTTAAAATGATAATTAACTCACCGAATGTGAAGATTGCATGACATTATGCAAATAAAGTCTTTTGCAGAGGACCTGAAAACAAAAAAAAGGCTCAATAAATTTTATGTATTGCACCAGTCCTCATCACATTGAAGGGAAATTATGTCTTACTGTTTTCCTCACTAAACTATGAAGATTTTTGAGAGTAGTGACCCTGCTACATTCATCTGTGGATCCCAGAGGTGGATCCAGTGTCTGATAATTGGTAACCACCTAAAAGCTCTTTGTTGAACCAAAACATGCATAGGGACCTTGCTTTACCATTTATCAACACTATTAGGGATATTGTCATAGTGTAGAAAAAGTGAACTCATTCACTGTATATTCAGTTATTGTATCCATTTTGTATGAGGAAATTGAGGCATGAAGGGATTAAGGTAATTGTCAAAGGTCAAGAGCTAATAAGCAGCAGACAAGCTGTAGCAGTAGATTTTCCAAGGGTAAAGCCTTTGTTATATCTACTCTAGCACAGCAGAGTCTCAACATGGAAACGCTGCTTCTTCTGACAGGATTCCGCATTAGCTACAAGAATCAGACATGGTTTTTATGCTTGTCATCATTTGCACTTAATGCATCAGGGAATTTAGATTTTGCACCAAACAAAAGCCATTATGTGTGATTCTGTTGGCAACATAAGGCATCCGGCAAACAACTCTGTGTTGATGCTTGAGCACACCTTATTTCCCGGATATTACAGTGGACAATTTGACTGGAATGAAGCATTGGGCTGTAATGAGAATTTCTTTATAAAATACATGTCCTAGTAAGATAGATTATTCATGAAGAAAAGAATCACAGTGACTTTTTACTGTCCTCAAAATACCCAGAGACTTGATCACAAGTAAGCTATAATGAATGCAAGTAATTAAAGCAGCTACCAATAAATACCAAGTCATTTCCTCCGTTAAAATTTGAGTGTGTTAGCTGAGCAGGAGGGGTAGAGTTTTGTCTCTGTCACTGAGAACACCTGGCAGGCTGTATTTGGCTTGATCTACTCTAAATAGGCTTGCTATGGCTAGGACTTTATTCTGACCCCTACAACTTCCTTGCCACTGTGTCTATCTAGAACTTGTTCATTCTTCACAGAGAAGAGCATTTCCTTTCTCTAACTCACAGTTTTCTCAAAACACAGGTCTCCGAGGCTATATCATATATCAGGTAGAAGCATATATGATGGCAATATTCAGCAGTTTTGACCACAAAAATTAGAAGATTCATATCTTTCAATCAAATCTATGTGCTATGAACTCACCATCTCCTCTTTTTTTCTCACTTTGGTATTCCTAGATCTATAAGGGCTTTGTTTGGAAAGTTGTTAAATAACCATACGCAAAAGGCCTACAATAAAAAAGAACAAAAACAAAAACCCTGTATGTCCGTGCACATGTGTGTGCACATACACTGTGGATGTGGATACGGACACACAATCTGTGAAGTCATGTGATTAAATGAGACAGGGAAGAAAGTCAACAGTTTTTACTGCCTCCCAAATGCTCCACAGCATGTTAGGGGATCTTTTATATTCTTTTATTTCAGCCCCACAGACTTGAGAGTTGGCCATCACTGTACCCATGACATAAACAAAACAACAACAACAAAACAGGCCCCCCAAAAAGCCAAATCACTTGAAGTTCTATAGCTTTACCAGGTTTATCTCCTAGTCCAGGTATCTCAAAATCAGTACATAGACTATGGAACATAAACACAGTTCTGTTTCCTCTATGACAGTGGAAACTCTGCCATATCTGCCCCCACCCCAAAAAAACCCAACTTCACGAAATATGTCATTTTGTGAAGAGATCTAAATTTCCTGTGCCGGCATATATCCTTCTAGTCACAGTGCCTCTGCCTATAGGCTATAGTGTGTGTGTGTGTGTGTGTGTGTGTGTGTGTGTGTGTGTGTGTGTGTGTGTGTGTGTGTGTGTGTGTGTATGTGAACAGTTTTATAGTATCTGTGTAGGAGAGGGAATATTGAGATATGCATTCTCTCCTTTAATATATAAAGATATCTGTATATGTATATTTCCTATATTTCCTACATGGCATCTGCTCAATAAATATTTACAAATTTATTGATTCTCACCTTTAAATCATCCATCTTTTAGAGTTGTTGCTCTTTTTTTTTTCCCAACTGGGCAAACATGTAGGCACAAAGACTTTAGATGCTCAAAGTATCTGAGATACTTATTGCCTAGCCTGTTATAAGAATTGATAAGCTAAAGCCCAGAAATGAAAGGTTTCTTGATATAGATTCCAATCACTGAAACTGGAGCCCCATGATTAGGTTTATGATAGTAATTAGAGTTATACATCAAGTAGAGAAAGGATGCCAGGTGTTTTAAGAGTCTTTGGTGCCCTTAGAATGCTGCTGCATTAATATTCTACTCCAGTGTTTAAAAGGTTTGGTTTTAATCATGTGTGTGTATATGCATGTGTATGCTGTTTGTTTGTTTTACAAAAGTGATACTAATTATTCTTCCTTGACTTCATTCATGACACAGGAGCATCAACAATAGGGACAAGATGTTCAATATTGCTAATCATCAGGGAAATGCAAATCAAAATCACAATGAGCTATCACCTCACATCTGTTGGAATGGCTGTCATCAAGAAGACAAGAAATACATGTTGGCATGGACATGGAGAAAAGAAAACCCTAGTGTACTATTGGTGGGAATGTAAATTGGTTCAGCCACTATGGAAAACAGTTTAGAGAACCCTCAAAAAGTCAGAAATAGAACTATCATATGAACCCAGCATTCCACTTCTGGGTATATATCCAAAGGAAGTGAAAATAAGACAGTGAAAACTATCTGCACTCCCATGTTTATGGCAGCATTATCCACAATAGCTAATGTAGATATGGAAACAACCTAAATGATCATAAAGATAAATGGATAGGGACCCCTGGGTGGCTCAGTCGGTTAACTGTCCAACCTTGATTTTGACTCAGGTCATGATCTCAGGTTGTGAGATCAAGCCCTGAATTGAGCGCTTCAGGATTAGCAGGGAATCTGCTTGACTTTCTCCCCCTCCCCCTGCTCTCTATAAATAAATAAATAAATAAATAAATAAATAAATAAATAAAATCTTTTTAAAAAAAGACAAATGGATAAAGATGATGTGATATATATATATATGTATCTCTCAGTCAATAGATGGATAGATTTCAATACATATCAATAGATAAAAATATATAATGGACCATATTTTTTCAACTACGAGAAAGAAAGTAATCTTGCCATTTGTGACAATATGGATGGACCTTGAAGTTATCATGCTAAGTGAGATAAGTCAGATAAAAACAAATACTGTAAGATATCAGTTATATGTGGAATCTAAAAAAAACTTAACCTATAGAAACAGAGAGTAGAAATGTGGTTACAAGTATCTGGGGAGTAAGGAACTTGGGAAGATATTGGCCAAGATATCAAACTTGTATTAGAATATGAATAAAATCTGGAGATTTAATGTACAGCATAGTGATTATAGTCAACAATATGATATTATATACTTCAAAGTTGGTAAGACAATAGATCTGAAATGCTCTCATTATAAAATCAGATAGTTATGTGATGTGATAGAGGGTTAGCTAACATTAGGGTGGTAATCATCTTGGAATACATATATGTATCAAATCAATGTTTGTATACCTTAAACTTACACAATGTTTTATGTCAATTAATTCTCAGTTAAAACAGCAGTGACAAAATATCTATTATTTATTGGACCTTTACTGTATAGGTTATGTGCTTTATCTCCCTCTCTCACTACAACAATGTGAGCATAGTACCCTGATTATCCCATTTTATAAACAACAAAACTACACAGAGACATAACTAGCACAGTTACCAAGTTAAGAGATAGTAGAACCAGGACTATTATCAAGAGCCATCTGATCTCAGTGTCTGGGCTATTAACAAATAGTGATCTATTGAAGTGTTTGAGAAACCACCACTACACTAATTATAATTTCACTAACATGATTTTAATTTCATTCACATTTACTCATTATAATATCAATAAAAGAAAAATATGAAGTAATGAAAAGAAACAAAATAAAAAGTGATCCCAAATTCCATACATCCAGAGACAACCACTGCTCATAACTTTGTGTAATTCTTTCCAATAACTCTTCTGTCAGCCTGGATTCATGCTGGGAGGACATATGCCTCCACTGATAAACTATATGTTGATGTACATATATATTTGAGTCATCCTTGATCCTGCATCATTCTTCCTGCTTACTCTCAGGGCCCTATCTACCAGTTTTCTGATGTCCATCAGATTTCTCTTTTTCTTTAGGGAAAAACCATTACCAGCAGTGAAAATTGGGTTATTCCCAGCAGGCAGGCACTCACTCTTACCACATTCACTTCTATTGCACACCTTATTTTACGTTTACTTTAACTTTAAAATCAGCCCACATGCTGACAGGCAGGCCTTTGGATTTAGCTAATTAAGGTATCCCCAAATGTGAATATTGTATTTAATGAGGGACCTCAAATCATCATTCATTAATCACGCCAACTTACTGTAAAGCATGCTGGTATTCTATAATTAAACCAATTAGGATCAGAAAGTTAAGTGTACTTTAGAATTAGGCAGAGGCCACATTCATTTCCCTGGCATAGTTGTCGGTAATGTTCATGGGGGGTGGGAAGGAAGAGAAAAAAAGAAAAAAAAGAGAAAAAAAAACATTAAGTATAAGAACTTTGTAATTTTACAAGTATTCCTATTTTAATGCCTATTTTTGAGATTGTTACTACTGGGTGATCCAGAATGAAGTGTTACAGGATGCTCTCAGCTGCAAGCAACACAAAATTCTGACTCACTTGGTTTAAACAGAAAAGATTTATCATCTTACAGAAGTGTCTTCAGAGTTAGTTAAATCACTGGCCTAACAATGTTATAAGGATCCAGGATTTTTCATCTTTCTTCTCTGATATCTTCAGTTTAATCTGACCCATAGTTACAAGATGACTAGCAAATTTCCAGGCATTTCAGAAAGACTTCCCTCAGAAAAAGAAGGCCTTTCTTCCACTGTGGATAATTTTATGTGCCAGTTTGACTAGGCTATATAGTATAGTTTTTCTTTTTTCTTTTTCTTTTTTTTTAAAGATTTTATTTATTTATTTGAGAGAGAGAATGAGAGAGAGAGAGCACATGAGAGGAGGGAGGGTCAGAGGGAGAAGCAGACTCCCCGCCGAGCAGGGAGCCCGATGCGGGACTCAATCCTGGAACTCCAGGATCATGACCTGAGCCGAAGGCAGTCGCTCAACCAACTGAGCCACCCAGGTGCCCTATATAGTATAGTTTTTCAAACACTCATCTATGTGTTTCCGTGAATGTATTTTGTAAACGCGATTAACATCTACAATCAGTTAATTTTATGTAAAGGACATTATCCTGGATATTCTGAGTGGGACTCATCAAATCCATTGAAAGGCCTTAAGAACAGGCCTGAAGGCTCCCTAAGGAAAAAATTCCAGCTGTGGACTGCAATATCAGCCACTGCCTGAGAGGTTCCAGCCTACCTTCCTGAGAGCCTGCCCTGTGGATTCTGGACTTGCCTAGGCAGCCCTCAAAATGTGCAAATTGATGCTTTGCCATCCAATCTCACAGACATATCTTACTGCTCTGTTTCTCTGATGGAATCCTGTTTGATATATCATAATTCTCTTTTTGTCAGGGATAAAAGATTTACCAAAAAGCCACTCCCAGAGGTCTTTTTGTCACATCACATCGGGAAGAATTGTAACAGATGTTTCTTCTGGAAGTAATTGCTAAAAAGGTAAAAGAATTTACAGTTGTCAAGAGTTACCTCCAGTCCAGGAGTTACCTCTAGGAGTTATCCACAGTTACCTCCTGTAATGACAGTAGGGGTGGACACAGAGGAAAAAAAAAAGTGCAGGTTTTGTTAATAAGGAAATGGCTGTTATTTTTTTAAATTTTAAAAGATTTTATTTATTTGTCAGAAAGAGAGAGAGAGAGCATGGGCAGGGGGAGCAGCAGGCAGAGGGAGAAGCAGACTTCCCACTGAGCAGGGAGCCCAATGCGGGGCTTGATCCCAGGACCCAGGGATCATGACCTGAGCCGAAGGCAGACACTTCACTGACTGAGCCACCCAGGCGTCCCAAGAAGTGACTAGTTATTAATGAAAGATTTAAAGAAAAAAAATCAGCATCCTTTCTTCACATTCTGAGGAATAACACTATACAACAGAAAGAGGATTAATCCACAAGTACTTCTGGGTCCCGATCCGGCTCTATTTTAAAGTCTTTATGAAAACTTGGCTATGTTCCATAGCCTTTCTGGTCTTTAGTTTCATCATTATTAAAATGGAGAAGCAGAACTAAGTGAATTCCAAGCTTTTTCCTGGCTTGTTCTGGGATAGAGCTACTATTCTGTTCTTTATAAACTTGGTGAAATTAAACACACACTCATGACCCAATTCAGATTCTTCCTCCTGCATTAATTACTCTGTTACTGCCCTAGAAAGAGTAAACCTTCCCCACAGCATTTTAGCAAATCCATATCATCATACATATGTTACTACCATATGTGTTTAAATAATGTACATTTTTTTGTGTTATTCCCCATTAGATACTAAGTTTCTTTAAAGAAATAACACCTTCTTAGTCATGGCAATATCTACAATGCCTAAGTTACCATGTGATCCACAGTATGTGAGTAAACATCTGAATTAAACTGCTGAAAATATATGGTAATTATATCACTTGGTAGACTGCTCTCTTCTTTTGAAAGATTTGATTGATTGATTGATTGATTTAAGAGAGAGAGAGAGAGAGAGAGCTCAAGCACATGCGGGAGGAGTGAGAGTGGGGAGGGAAAAGAAGAGGGAAAGAATCCCAAGCAGACTCTGTGCTGAGCGGGGAGCCCAAGAGGGCTCCATGAGGGGCTCAATCTTACAGCCCCAAGATCATGACCTGGGTGGGAACCAAGAGTTGGAAGCTTAACCCACTGAGCCATCCCACGTGCCCCTAGATTGTTCTTTTAAAAATAAATTCTGTTACTAGGCTAGGGTTTATGCCAGTGCATTTGTGATAAATGCCTTAGAGAGTAACTCATATCTTCTGAGATTTAGAAATGATGATTGTATCATGGAAGAGTAACCCTTAGGAACTGACCTAATGTTAAAATGGGAGGACTATTTAGTACAACTTTTGCACATTTTTGGAAAGTATGATACAGTCACTGGTCCTTATTAGAATCTACATGATCTTGACATGAATTTAAAATTGCTTGTTCTTATCCTTGAATAGGGAATGAATCCAGTGTTCAAATGCAAAGATTTACTTTAGATTGTAGGATAGAAAGTTCATTCAATGAGTATAGTTTCACTTATGTAGATGAGTAAGTTTTAGAGATCTACTGAAGAACCTTGTGTCTATAAAAACAATACTGTGTTGTGTATGTAAATATTTGTTAGGAGAGTAGATCTCATTTTACGTGTCCTTAGCACAAAACTTAAGAAAAAAAGGACACAAGAAAACTTTTCGAGGTGATACATATGCCTATTACCTTGCTTGTGGTGATAATTTCATAGAGGCATGTATATGTTCAAACTCATCAAATTGTGTACTTTAAATATGGACAGTGCTTTGTGTATCAATATACCTCAATAAAGTTGCTTTCAAAAAGTAAAGTACATCTTTAATATTGATCAGGCAGAGCTTGTGGGTGTGAGAGGTAGATACGTACGGAGCTTCTCAAAGGAGGTAGAAGTTTATCTAAAAGAATTCAGAAACCTAAGAAGAATAAAACATGATTTTGAATTTATCACCCCTTTATTTGTGTCCATTTCCTTCAAGACTCAGGTTGGGCTTCATTTCCTGCTCTCTGCTCCTATGGCACAGACTTCCTTTATGTTATACTCTGAGTTTTGAAGGCAAAAGCCATTTCATGTTCCTATTTTTATTCACAGCTTTTAACAGTTCTTAGAATATGGTTAGCATGATTCCTAGAATATAGTTTTTGTTACATGGAAAATTGATAAGAAAGGACAACAATGCTGCCATTTCATTTTTATGATTTTTTTCTTGTTACTGGACACATTTTTAAGTAATTGGATGAATTCAGATCTGACATTAGGTTACAGTACAGGGAAATACAGAATCCAAAAACAAAATAAAATCAGACAAAGAAGTCAATCTCTCACTTTCACACACTAAAAACAAGCTATGTTACTTAGGCATGCATGCCAGACAGTTTAAGCAGCAAGATCAGTGCTTGATCACACATACTATATTATGAATAATACATTGAAAAACTCCTTATTACCTGCATAGTTTCAAAAATTATCAGCAATAAAATGTTGAAAATCTGCATGCCATCAAAATCTATCTTCAAAGTAAAGCATTTATCACCTATCAAACCATGGCAGCTCTGCTCTATGTGAAAATTTAGGACAAAGACAGCAATAATGAGTTTCTAGAGCTGTACCACTACTTGGTATTAAGTATTGGTATGTTTTTTCCAATTCGACGAGAAAGGATACTGCCTGACTGAGAAAAGCAGCTCTTTTTTCATGACAGAAAAGTTTGAGAGGGGGGCATAATCTGACATAACAGAGACAGGCAGTAGAAATGTGTTGGATAATCATTTCACTGGAAAGGACTCTAAAGTTGGAAATTCTACCATTAATTAATTACATGACCCTTGGAAAATCACTTAATCTTTCTGGAATTAATTATCTTTGCACATAGAATAAGGAGATTGGAATTGAAGATCTTTAATGTCCCTTTAAAGTTCTTATATTCAAGGGTTTACTCACCAGTTTCTAAAGTAAAACCAAAAGACTGGCAAGAGCAGGATTTTTTGTGTTGGATTGAAGCTGTAAAATCTGTATGGTTCTAATTCAAGGGCTGAGAGCCTTGTCCGTGGTCCAAAGCTGAAATTATGGAAGTGTAAGTACTCTTGGTTTTTCCATGAAGGCTGCAGAATGTTTTTTATGTGAGGCTTTTTTTGTGGTGTTACCCGTGTCTTCAGAAGAAATAAACCAAATAGTGAAGCTCACTTTGAACATGAAAGCAAAAGCTCTGTGTCATAAAACTAGCAATTCGATACACTATTTTTTTTTTCCAAATACTTTTTCTCTAATGAAAGCTCAAGCATTCTGGTGCTTTAGAGTGTACAAAAAGCCCAAAATTTGGGGGGCACCTGGGTGACTCTGTCGTTAAGTGTCTGTCTTTGTTTCAGGTCATGATCCCAGGGTCCTGGGATTGAGCCTGACATCGTGCTCCCTGCTCAGCGGGAAGCCTGCTTCTCCCTCTCCCACTCCCCCTACTTGTGTTCCCTCTCTTGCTGTGTCTCTCTCTGTCAAATAAATAAATAAAATCTTCAAAAAAAAAATAAAAGCCCAAAATTTGGGAGTGGATTTAGAGTACAATTCCAGCTTTCCAATTCAACTAATTTTTTCATCTCAGGATGTGAACTAATTGAGGAGATGGTTTGTGCTACATCAATGACCCTTAATGAACCATCTGCTTGTTAATTTGCTCCTTGGTTTAGTCTTCTCCAACCATTGACTCTGGGTTAGGGTGGACAGGACCCTAGCAAAAGGAATGAAAGCAGAGGGTTGATAATCCCTTACACAGGAGGGAGATCCAGGGGCCATAGTAAAAAATGGAGAAGGATATTCATGTAACTCAGAATGATGAGGGTTTAATTAGAAAGGCCCTCTGCCCACAATAAAGAGTTGCACAAGGTTTGCCAGGCTTTATTGCTATGAGCCAGTGAATGTTGTGTGTTTTCCATTCTTCTCTTTTTTTGAATGGGAGGAATTATCGCTATTTCTCATGGTGGAGCTATCATTTCAATCCACCACCACGTGTGGGGTGTACGTGTATGTACAGAAGATAAATGAGTTAACTTTTTATTTCATAGGTTGCCAGACAACATGGAGCTACAAATATATCTAAGGGGAAGATTGCACAGCATACAGAGATCTTGGATTTTTGAGTTCAAAGCAGTTGTCTGTGCTGTTCCCTATGGAAAAGAGTGAACATGACATTTTTATACACTGAAAGAAGGTAAAGTGAATGTTTGATGATCCACAAGATATAATGTGGCAGAGATTATGTTTTCACCAAAACCTATTTTCTCCTTTCCCTGGAAACATAGCAAAACTATATTTCCCCCCAGCCTCTTTTTATATTTAAGGTGGTCATGTGACTGACTATAAGCTAGGTAAAGGTAATGTTTGCTACTTCTAGGCCCATCCCATTAAAATATCCCATATTTGCTCCAAAAATGTGTTATGCAGATAAATAAAAGATATGGAATATAGTAGAGTTCTCATCAAAGACTCTTCTCTTTTATTTTATTTTTAAAGATTTATTTATTTATTTTAGAGAGAAGGAACATGAGTGGGGGTAAGGACAGAGAGAGAGGGAGAGAAAGAATACTCAAGCAGACTCTGCACTGAGCACAGAGCCTGATGCAGGGCTCGATCCCAGAACCCTGAGATCATGACCTGAGCCAAAATCAAGAGTTGGACACTTAAGTGACTGAGCCACCCAGGTGCCCCACGTCTCTTATTTTGTTTTAAAAAACACAAAAACAAGGCACAACTATCCACTGCCAACAAGAAACCCACTTTAAATAGAAAGACGTTATTATGTTGAAAGTAAAGGATGTAAAGATATACGATGTTAGCACTAAGCAAAAAAAAGTCCCCTGGAATGACTATATTTATATCATGCAAAGTATATTTCAGTGCAACAAATATTACCAGGGATAAAGAAGATCATTTTATAACGATTATGCTTTTAATTCATTAAGAAAATTTAATAGTCTCAAATGGTTCTGTACCTAATAATGGATCTTTGGAATACATGAAGTAAAAACTGATGAAATCACACACAGAAATACCCAAAACCATAATTACAGTCAGAAATTTTCACACTTGTGTTTCAGTAATAGCAGAACGTATACAGAAAATCAGTAAGAATAAAGAAAACTTGAACTCTATGAAGTAACTTCACATAATACTGGATGTATAGACCTACATATGGAGGCCACTCCACTTATGAATAGCAGAATACACATTTTCTTCAAGTATACACAGAAAATTTATGAAGATAGAGCCTTTTCTTCACCCTAAAGCAAGTACTGATACATTTTAAATGACTCAAGTCATGCAATGTAGGTTTTTTTTTTTCTAACTAATGGAATTAATTTAGAAATTTAGAATAGGAGAAAGGTGTCTGGGAAAATTCCCAAATGTTTGGAAACTAAATAGAAACATCTAAATATCTCATGAGTCAGGGGTACCTGGTTGGCTCAGTCAAAAAACCGTATGACTCTTGATCTCTGGGCTGTGAGTTCAAGCCCCACATGGAGTATAGAGATTAGTTGAATAAATAAGCTTAAAAAAAAAACCTTTTAAATAAATATAGGATCAAAAGGCAAAACAGAAAACAGACCATATGTGTACTCAATGTCGAGTGACAGGCCAACATATCAAAATATGTGAGACGCAGGTAAGGAAGTATTTGAAGGGAAATTTATAGAAGTAAACATAAATGAAAAAAGAAGAACATTTTCAAATCAGTGCACACAACTTCCTTTTTAAGAACTAAGTAAAAAAGAGAAAATGACACCAAAAATATGCTGAAATAAAAGGAGATAATAAAGATTAAAGCAGAAATCAGTGAAATAGAAAAACAATAAAACCAAAAACTGATTCCTTAGATCAATAAAATTAATAAGCCTCTAGGTCAATGTTTCTCAACCTTTTGCTCATTTTTAGCCCTGAAGTGGATTTCCCCCCCAATAATTGCCTAATTTCCTCTATTGAAATTTTAATATTACAGATATAGTGTATATCTACTTCTGTACCATATATATATATATCTGTGATTTATACTTAAAAAGAATAAGATTTTTTTTTCACTCTTCTCTTTCCCTGGCAAGAGCCACTTTCTTGACTTTCATAGCAATATTGCATTCCACTGAGAATGAATCATCTAAGCACTCTATCTATGGGGGAGAATATCTAAATTACCAATATCAGTAATGAAAGAAGGGTTATCACTAGAGATTCCAGATATATATTGGATTATCAAGGAGTATTATGAACAGCTTCATACCAATAAATTGAAAAATATAAATAAAACGGAGCAATTACTTAAAAGATGCAAAGTACTCTTCAAATAAAGGTAGATAATCTGAATAACTGTGTCTACTAAAGACATTTATTTTTTGTTGAAAACCTTCCAACAAATAAAATTTTAGATGTAGATGAAATCACTGAAAATTCTATCAAACACTTAATGAAGAAATAATACCAACTTTATATAAAGTCTTCCAAAAAACGGAAGAGTAAACATATTTCAACATATCTATGAAGCAAGAATTACTCTAATCTCAAAACCAGACAAAGATAATTGAAAGAAAAGGAAACTGTATACCAATATCCTTTATTAATATGGATGAAAAAATTCTGAAAGAAAATTTAGCCAACCCTGCTCAGCAGGGAGTCTGCTTCTCCCTCTGACTCTCCCCCCTCTCATGTGCTCTCTCTCTCTTGTTCTCTCTCTCTCAAAAATATTAAAAAAAAGAAAATTTAGCCAATTAAATCCAGCAGTATATAAAAAGGATAATATACCATGATCAAGTAAGCATTTATCCTAGGATGCAAGAACAAAGGCAATTAAGGAAGAAAGTCTCAAAAAATGATGGAGTAACAACTGGATACTCACATGGAAAAAAACCAACAAAAACAAAACAAAACAAAACACTGATTCATACATACCTCACCCCACATATAGAAATTAACAGAAAATGGACCCCAGATTTAAAAGTAAATATAAAACATAAGAAAAGATCTTTTTGTCTTTGTGTTAGGCAAGTATTTCTTAGATGCAACACCAAAAAGCATGGTCCATAAAAGAAAAAAATGATAAATGTGACTTCATCAAAATTTAAAAATTTTGTTTTTTGAAAGACACTGTTAAGAGAATGAAAACACTAGGTCCAGACTTGGAGAGAATATTTACAAACCATACATCTGATAAAGGACTTTTATATGGATTATATAGATAACTCTCGAATTTCAATAATAATAATAAAACAACAACAACAAATCAGTCCTGTAAAAAACAGGCAAAACATCTGGATAGACACTTAATCAAAGAAGCTATATGAATGGTAATTAAGCATGTTAGAAAGATGTTTGAAACCACTAGTCATTAGGGTAATGCAAACTAGAACCACAATGAGAGAATTCTACACATTTATAAATATAGATAAAATTTAAAAGACTTACCATATCTAGTTTTGGCAAGGATGTGGAAAAACTAGAGCTCTCACCCACTAATGGATGATACGTAAAATGATACTAGCACTTTGGAAAACAGTATGGCATGTTTTTAAAAGTTAAATACTCTCGGGGTGCCTGGGTGGCTCAGATGGTTAAGCGTCTGCCTTCGGCTCAGGTCATGATCCCAGGGTCCTGGGATCGAGTCCCGCATCGGGCTCCCTGCTCCTTGGGAGCCTGCTTCTCCCTCTGCTTCTCTCTCTCTCTCTGTCTCTCATGAATAAATAAATAAAACCTTTAAAAAAAAAAAAGTTAAATACTCTCCTACCATCTACTCCTAAGTATTTACTCCCCAAAATGAAGGAAGATGTCCACACACATACATATACATGAATGTTCATAACATCTTCATTTGTAATAGCCAAAAGTGAGAAACATCCTAAATGTGCATTAATAGGTGAATGGATAAACAAACTGTGATATAGCCATACAGTTCTACTATGCAATAAAAAGGAATGACTATATAAGCAATGGCAGATGAATCTAAAAATAATTATGCTGAATGAAATATGCCAGTTAAAAAAGGGCTACATTCTATATGATTCCATTTATAGAAAATTGTTGAAAATGCAAGCTTGTCTGGACTAAGAAAAAGCAGATATGTTGCATGAAAATGGGGCCGGGGCAAAAGAGAGGGATTACAAAGGAACACACGGAAAATTTTCAGGATCATCTGTATGTTCATAACTCGATGTCTGATGTTCACACAGGCATATACAAATGTCAAACTTACCTAATTGTATTTCTGAAGTGTATAAAGTTTATTTTACGTCAATTTTTAAAAAGGTTGTATGTGAATGCTTTGCACAGCTCTATTGAAGCTATTGAGTTACCTCCATATATTCGAGTACTCAACAATAAAAATGGATAAATTATAAGCAATATGCATTTCATACCAAAAGCATATGCTAAGTAAAGAAACTAGACTTAGAAGCTACCTACCACATGATTTCATTTGTACAACATCCTGGAAAAGGCAGACATGTTTGGAAAGAAAACAGATTAATGGTTTCCAGGAATGGAGGGAGAAGGGGTATATTGGTTGCAAACAGCAGGAAGGAACTCCTTGAGGTGTTGGGAATAATTCTGTATCTTTTCTGTGGTAGTGTTTATATGACTGTATACATTTGGCAAAATTCATAGAGCTATGTTCCTAGAAGAGCAGCTAAATTTTATCTATGTAAATTATGCCTCAATAAACCTGACTTAAAGACATATTATAAGCATGCACTAACAATTGCCTTTCTTATCCCTTCAATTGATTACATTCACATAATCAACAGTCACTCTCCCTGCTAAGTGCAAACTGCATGGTGTACAGGTTTAATACATAAAAATTTTAAAGACACATTCATGCCTTTTCTTCCATCTTAATGCCATTCTTTTACATAAAAACATTTTATCTTGCTGCACTTGTCATAGAGACTTTGGAACACTGCCGTATTTAAATTGATGCATTATAACTTTTCCTAATATACTGAAGAGTTAAAAGATGAAAATGTAATCAAATAGGGAAGATTTTCATCAAATGATCTATTTGTCTATTTCATTGATTAAGCACAAACATTCTCTCATGCGGTGTTTCCCAATAATTTTTTAGCCCCTAATTCTCAATTCATGAAAATTTCTGTAAGCTGTACATTTTATGAATTGTATTGTGAGAACAATGATACCTTCCTTTGTTCCCTCAGATAAAAAATATTATAATGTTACATGGGACTTTTCAAATACATATATTCCTCTCCTTTATATTCTCTCAGAATTCTCTTTTCCACTTCCCATCCTCTTTAAGAACCTCTGTCTTAACACCAGGAAACAGCTACAACGTGCCCATGGCTTCTTGCCCACATCTCGGGGCCACAACTTAGCCTTGGCTCACCTTGGCTCTCCACACCTGCTCTACCTGTGATTAATTTTTTGGACATTTTTCCAATATGATTAATGGATAGATGTTTATAATTTCATTCTGTCTTCTGACTGGCAGCCTTTGAATTAGGGTGAAATAAAAAAGAAAAACAAAACTCACAGAAAAGCATTCAAATCCCACTATTGGGGTTTTGCTCTTCTTTCCCCAAGGAAATTAGTGACATGCCTGCTGAGGCCTGTTCATTCTAATCAGATCCTAGTGAACCTTGGCACCTTATGTTTTCAAGAGGCTGCATAGAAAAAAAAAGTAGCTAAGGAAACTCAATTGCTTTGTTTGCTTTGCAGAAAATAGCTTTCACAGACCTTAATTTTGCAAGTCCTGTCTTGTGCAATTAAGTGTTAACAACCATGGTAGGCTGAATAACAGTCCCCAAATATATCCACGTCTCCCAGAATCTGCGACTATGTTACTTATATGGAAAAATTGACCTTGCATATGTAATTAAGTTTCAAAAAATCTACTATAAACCATATAAGCTAATTGAGAATAATCTGGCCTTACAACTGTCTTCCTGTTACTAAATTAATCTTTAATATTTCAAATTAGCTGTCTTGATATTTCTTGAACCTGCTGGCTATGTCTTCCACTTAGGACCTGAATGATCTATTGCTGCACAACAAATTATCCTAAAACTCAGTGGCTTAAAACAACTAATTTATAAAACCTCAGATTTTGTGGTCAGGATTTTGAGAGTGGCTCAAATGGGTGGCTCCCATCAGAGTTTCCCATGATCTTGCAGTCAAGATGCTGGCCAGAGCTGTAGTCATCTGAAAGACTGACTAGGCTTTGAGGATCTACTTCAAGATGGCACATTCACATGGCTGTAGGCAGAAGGCCTAAGTTCTTCACCAGAGGGCTTCTTCCTATGGCTGTTTGGTGTGTCCTCACAATATGGCAGTTGGCTTTGCACAGAAAAAGTGATCCAAGAAGAGACCAAGTCAGCTTGGATGTTTTGTTGTTACCTAGTTTCAGATATCACATACCATCACTTTTGTTTTATTGGATTCATTGAAAGCAAATTACAAAGTCCATGCTAAAAAGAAAGGAAATTTAGATCCAATTTTTGAAGGGAGTACCAATGATTTTGTGGACTTATTTAAATCATGATTGGCCTTTGCTGTAGATCTCTGTACTTGTTGAAATGCTCTTCTCTTTGACTTCTGCTTGGCTAACTACATCAACTTTCGAGTCTTTGTGCAAATCTACCTTGTCAAAGAAACCTACTATGACTATTGTAGCAGACACCATTATTCAAATCCCCTAAGATTCATTTTTCCATTTCCTCATGCCATTTCCCTAGCTTTCCTTCTAACACTGATATCTATGACACTGTGGAAGATTGTTCTGGTGCTACTCAAGCTGCTTTGCCATTTGCAGAGACCCAGAAGTGCCTGGGAGCTTACATTCCACCTTACTTCACCAAAGTAGCTCTTGGCCTGACATGGAAATATAGTCCAGCCCTCTTATCTCTTGTTAAGACAAAAACTGATTTACAATCCAGAGCTCCTCTGCAGTATCAGGCTGAGACCAATAATTTGCTTAAAATTGAATCTCGGTTTTTTCTCATCATTATGCTGCTTACCCCAATCTATGACAATTTTCTTTTGATAGCACTTGTAATAAGTCATTTGCACACTAAATTTGACCTCTGGATCAGTTTCTTGAGAACCTGATGTAACTACCCAATTTAATCCTGCAAAATTCTTACCACCTAACAATAAATGTCTGTTATCTCTTATTTCTGTATTATTCAGTAGCACTTATCACCTTACACTATACAATATACTTACACATTTGCCATTTACTGCCTGTCTTCCACAACTAATAAGTAAATTCAACTAGCACACAATCATTATCTGCTGAAGTTTTGTTCCTTCCATTTTCTTGGGAATGTTAGAAATTTCCCATGCTTAGTGACCAAGTAAAAGTGGGCATTAGAGTCCAAAAAGCAGCTCTCTGCATAGATGATGATTAAGCTTTGAAAGTTTTTATAATTTTAACACAAATAGAATCTTTAGGGCAATTAATGTGGACAAGGATCAGCCTTAAGCAGTCAATGGTGCAGAGCAGAAAACTGGTTGCCAAAAATCTTTCCCAGCATCATAGCGATGATTAAAATTGTAGACCTACAGCCTCTTTTATTACTCTTTGCAGAGTAAAATTTGATCGTGAATAAGCAAGAATAGAAAGTGAAGGTATCCTAATTACCCTCACCCTAAACCATCTTACTTCAGAGTACAGAAATTCTAATCTAAGAATTTGGAGCAAGGTGTGTGTGTGTGTGTGTGTGTGTGTGTGAGAGAGAGAGAGAGAGAGAGAAAGAGAGAGAAGGAGAGAGAATGTAAATGTTGTATATTGCATCTTTTTTTCCCCAGAAATGTTCTTTTGTCATTTCTAAATTTTTTGTTTGTTGATTTCTTATTGTTGACAGAGGACATCAAAATGGCTATGTACCTCACTCATAGGCTTCTCTGGCATATACTAGACTCTCTCAGAGATCCAGCATGTAATGAATATCAATTTCACCCTGTTTATTGCAGACCTAGCTCATGGAATCTCTTATACCAATTCCCTACCTGTATGTAGCAAAATATATTTTATATCTTTGATCTTCTCTTCCCTTTCCCCTTCCCCATGGCTATTAAAGATGATGGAGTATAGTGTGAAAGAACGTGAATGTGAAGAAATAAAATTTATAGCTTGCTATTCTTGATTTTTACTCTTCCAGCTAAATCATAAACATTCACTAAGTGCCATGTTGATTTTATCTATTATTTGACAGAATATAGATAAACGTCTCATTCACTGTGCTAATGTCAAGGAGCCCTACATTTAAAATATCTAAGCCATCAACCTCTGTTGAATTGCAACCTTCTAATATCTTCATGATGGGTGATTTTATCATTCATCCATTTATTAAATAGTAATTAATTGAATGCCTACTCTATGTCAGACATTGTTCTAGGAACTGAAGATACAGCAGGGAACAAATAGATAATAATCTTTATTTTTGTCTAGCTTTCTGGGTTTCAGAGACTGTGCATATAGTTTTACCAACAATAGCATTCACACAGACTATAATATATATATTATACAATGTGGCACTTTAGTACGTAGACACACGCTAAACGATATGAACACATAAAACAGTTTATTTATTCAGTGTATTTTGTTGACTACTTCCATGTACTACTTACTTCTCTGTTCTGGATACTTAGAATGCCTTGAAGAATAATATAAACAAAAATTCCAAATTTCATGGAGATTTTGTATTTTATTGAAGGAGGCAAACATTCAAAAAAGTTAGAAACTACAAAAACAATGAAAAAATATAAAAACTTAAAAATAAAATTATAGTCATGGCTAACAGATTTTAAGTCATGTAAAAAATAAATAAACAAACAGATTACACAGTCAGGGGCACCTGAGGAGGTTGGTATTGCTGAGTAGACACATTTTGCAGCAAGAAATGGGGTGGTCAGGGTAGATATTACTTGAAGGAGGTGAGGGATTTTGCCAAATATCTTATGGTAGAGTACTTCAAGAAGGAGGAGCAGCTAGACCCAAACTCCTAAGATGTGGAGAAGGATAATGGGGAATATAGTAATATAAGGTTTGTGGGCCATTTCAAGGGAGTTGGTTCATAATCTGAGGAAAACTGACAAACCCTGAGATTTCTGAGCAGTGAGTAAAATAGTCTGACTTATGTCTGAAAATCATCACTCTGGCTGCTCTCTTTGACAATAGAAACAATGAAACCAAAGAGAGGTCATAGCATAATCCAGATGAGAGATGATGGTGGCTTGAGCTGATGGTAATATTGGATGTGCTAAGTGACGCATTTATGAATATATTTTAGATAATGAGCCAACAGAATTTTTGATCTATTGGACCTGGGGTCCAGTAGAAAGAAAGAAGGTTGACTTTGAGATTTTTGACCAGAGCAATTGAGGAAATGTCAGTATGGGGTTGCTATCAACTGAATGGATGAATTTGGTTTGGGAGTTCAGCTTGGGACAGGCTGAGTTGAAATGCCTATTAGATATCCACATGGAGAGGTAAAGTAGGTAGATATACAAGTCTGGAATTAGAGTTCTGGGCTGGAGGTATATATTTTGAAGCAAGTTAGAAGGTGACAACTATAATGGAGACCCATACATCAGAAAGGTTTAATTCTAATGGGGGATATCCTCCCCAAGAAGACAGCATTTGCACGACACCTGAAATCCAAGGGAAAGAATCATTCAGGTATAAATGGGGAAAATATTCCAGGCCATAGTAACAGAACATACAAAATCCCTGGCTGATGGAATTGGGAGAACAATGGGCCTGCTGTGTTGAAGAACAGCAAGGATAATGTGTGGCGATAGCAGAGTGAGCAGAAGAGAGGAGAAGAAAGAGAGGTCAGAGAAGGAGCCTGGAGTCGGATCCTGTAGGGCCTTCCACATCCTCTAATGTCAGTAAATGAGGGGGCATAATGAAGATCTTGATCAAAGAAGTAACATGATTTGGAAAGTTTGTAAAAAAACATTCTAACCAGTGAAATAAGGACATTTTGTAGGAGTTGCAAAGATGAAAGCAAGAAGAAAATTACAGAAATTAGTGCAAAAATCCAGACAAGGGATAACGGTGGTTTGGACAAGTGGAGCAATGGAGATAGAGCTTTTATTTGTGTTTCTTCCCCAGATGCAGATTTTGAGGCAAGCATCTCAGGGCAAGTAGACAAGAGACACAGTAGGGGACTGGAACAGACAAGAAAGACAGAAAGTCAATAGAGAATACGTCATCTAACAAGTTACTTTGCCTGCAGGTACCTGGTGCTAATTCCTCTTGAAACCTCTGGGAGAAAGTATAGAACATACTTCAGAGTTATTCCAGCCAAGGGGTCAGTTAGCTAGGAAAGATTTCTGTCAAATTTTTGTTACTCAGTGGTTGAGGACTACTTCACGGAACCTTTCTGGTTTGCCCTCTTCTGGTCAAAAATACTTCTATTGTTGGGGCGTCTGGGTGGCTCAGTCGTTATGCGTCTGCCCCTCGGCTCAGGTCATGATCTCACGGTCCTGGGATCGAGCCCCACATCGGGCTCCTTGTTCAGCAGGAAGCCTGCTTCTCCCTCTCCCGCTCCAGTTCCCCCTGCTTGTGTTCCCTCTCTCGCTGTGTCTCTCTCTGTCAAATAAATAAATAAAATCTTAAAAAAAAAAAAAAAAAGAATGCTCCTATTGCAAGTCAAAAGCCCTCAGGCAAAGATTCATGGTTTGCATAATAAGCAGGCTGCAGCACATAGAGGTGAGTTCTGAGAAGATATTAACGGGGTAGTGAAGGCAGTTGAGATGTGTTTGGATTTGGGATGTATTTTGAAGCTAAAGCCTGAACCTAGAAGTTTAATACACACACACCCCCTGTATTTCTATAAAAGATGTTTATTATGAATGTGAGAACTTCAAGTTTCTAATTTCATTTTTTAAACCAATTATTTACTGAGCATCTCTACAGTGCCATGTATTTCTGAGGAACTCTGAGAGATACCAAGAGGAAAGAAGCATGAATATTGACCTCAAGGACTCAAATTTAAGTAGAAAATTTATTTTTTTTCATTAATTACAATACGCACTAATTCTTTAAGATGAAGAATGTCATAAAAAATAGTAACAAAATAATACAGTACTTATCTCAGGAAAATAATGATAAGGCCTAGATTAATGACGTGATCCTAGCGATGGAGGCTAGAAACCTTGCTTATTTTATTCCACCTTGAATTCCCGGGTTCAAGCCACAGTCTGGCACATAGAAAGTGTTCAGTATATATAGTCATATAGCTGTCTCACAAAATGGTAGCTTCCTTCTTCAAATGCAGCGAGAGGGTCTCTCCCTTTCAAGCAAAGGCCCAGTTCCTCTTTAAAAGTTTTTCACCTGATTAGGCCAGGCTCACCCAGAGTAATGCCCACTTTAATTAACTCAAAATTAACTGATTTAAGGCATTTATTACATTCAAAGAATCCTTTGCCTTTGCCATGTAATGTAACCTAATCACACGAGTGTCAAATTCACAGGTCCTGCCCACACTCAAGAGAAGGGATTAAACAGGGTATGTATAGCAGACAGCAGGAATCTTAGGGGTCACTTTAGAATTTTGCCTACCATGTCCATGAAAGTGCAAAACTCAACGTTTTATTTGTCACTGCTTCATCCTACCTCCATGGTATTCGTTCCCCCTTTTCATTCCCTAATTTATGTAATGTTATTAGGATCCACCTAGTTGCTCTCACTAGAAACAGATGCATTTTAGTAAATTCCTCTTTTTCCTTGACCACTTCTCATACCATCTATCAGTCCCTCTATATGGAATCTACCTAGTGAGTAACTATGTATTAGGCACATTCTATGCCAGGTTCTGAGCTTGGACCTCGTGATTCAAGGTGGAATGAAAGAGGTAAGGCATCGGGCTTCCACATATAAGATCCTTGCTTAATCAAGGTCATCTTCAGTATTTCCCTCTTACAGTAGCTTTTAACCTGATCTTTTCAGCTTCATACACTCTGGAATCTGCTATAAACTGGCATCTGAAAGTCAGTTATCTCTATCTAAAAATACAATTGTATTTAACATCATAAAACATAACTATATTAAATCCTTGTTCTATTTTGGTTGCAAATGAAGGAATCAATTCAAATTAGCTTCAGCTAAATGGGCCTTTTTTTTTTTTTTTTTTTAAATGCTTTACCACCGAGAAATTCAGGAGCATTTCTGGCTTTAAATTAGGCTCTCGCTTTAGTGTCTCTTCTTTTAACCATCACAGCAATGTTTCTGAGCTGTCTTCTTAGTGGACCAACATGGGTCATATCCATTCTTAAATAATTATCATTGTCAGGGAAGGAACACTGTATACAATCTGTTAGGCTTTGGTTAGATTCTAATTACTAGACTCATCTTTAGTAAAACAATATTGATCGAATATACAAGAGAATTAGATCTTTCAAAGAAATGACATTATTTTATGAAAAACAGCAGGGAGGAGTCAGACAGTGAGGAAAAATGTCTAAACAGAAGACTGTCTTAAAAATTAGCATGGGTCATCGTATCCATATTTCTTGGGTTGATATACAAGTCTTCTTACTGCATTGTCTCTATCCAAGTTATTAGCTTCTCCACAACACTTCTTTTGGATAGCCTTATGTTCCAACATCACATTATTACCTACTCTCAAATTCACGCTACATATCCAACTCTCTCTCCCTCTGCCCTTCCCTTCTTAAAGAGTGCGGGAGAATCTCTCATTCAACAAAACTAGTTTCTTTGTGAAATTGTCCAGGTTTCTCAAGCAGAATTAATTGCCACTTATTCTCTGTTCTCAGTGACATATAAAAAAACTCTATTTTGGCCTTAATTTGTGTCTGGTAAATTTCTATTTAGAGTTCTGCCTCTTTTGCTATAGATTGAACGTGAAGTAAAAAAGCCTACCTTATTCAACCTTGTATTTCTAGTGCCTGGTATGGTGTCTATGTACATTACATCTCAATCGGTGTTTGTCGAATTCATACATTAAGGAAAAGGAAGGGATACAATATTCAAACTTCATCTTGCGAAGCAAAGTAATGGGACACACTCAGGTGTTTTGTGAAAATAGATTAGACAAAATATTTGGGGAAGGGGAGGAAACTACACTTAGCAGTCTTCTGTCAAAAATTATTTTAATCTATGATTTCCTATGTTTTTATCTCTCGTTCCCAATGATTAAATATATGTTCCTGTTTTTGTGAAAAGGTTGCCAATGGTGATGATGAGGGCCTATCTTTAAATAGTTTCCCAAAAAGTAGGAATAGACTTTTTAAAGGTCTTCGAGTACAGTCTGAAGACACATATTTTTATTTGGCTAGGTAGGCAATTAAAACCTGCATCTTCAATGGTCTGAATAGTCATTAAATAAATATGTAAAGACTAACACATACCACAGATTTCATAAAGAGTCTTAGCCTTGCTCATCATGTAGAATTCGGTCTGTGCCACATTTGTTTCTGCTTGAAGGTGCAGTGTGGAGGGAGCAACAGAATTCGGGAATAAGATGTGGGTGATGGGCAGTGAGGAGAGGAGTATCCAGGTTGCTGTATATCTATGGAAAGTTGTTATTTATCATAATAGATTACAGAATGTCAGAGAGGGAGGAAATAATTGAGATCATCTCTTTCATTATTTTGAATAAATTTCACAGCACAGAGACATTAAACACAAACCTAATGTCACACAGCAAATATGGAGTAAAACTGACATAAAACCTCTGACTCCCAGGCTAGTCCACATATTCTTTTTCATGATTTATATTCAGGATACTTCCTGGAAGGCTTTTCAGTGGCACACAATATAATTTACTTGAAAATTAAGGTGAATAAAATAGAAGTAGGAGGATGTCATTTGAGGCATTACATGGAGAAAACGTTTCCATCTATTACTCACCAACTAGTTGATCCCAACATCCTCCTCCTAGGGGTTTCTCAGGCAGCTAGCTGTATGTTACAGACTCATCCTCTGATGAGCTGAAAAGCTTGGAGGAAATGGGGGATAGTTAAGGGCCCAAGCGAGGGTTATGCCATTC
Source organism: Zalophus californianus (assembly GCF_009762305.2). Taxonomy (NCBI): domain Eukaryota; kingdom Metazoa; phylum Chordata; class Mammalia; order Carnivora; family Otariidae; genus Zalophus; species Zalophus californianus. The sequence continues at coordinate 77,518,622 of NC_045605.1, forward strand.
CCACCCTAATCCATTTTGTATTTTGCATATAATTGAAATAACCTAGTTAAGACAAACTGATGAGATCAATTTTCTATATCTGACACGCCCCCTCTACACTCTCCTTAAAAGGATACACATACATATGTGCATGCACATTAAAATGAAACCAAGTACAAGCTAACTCTGGTTATCAATAAAGGCAGGGTGGGATAATGGCAAGACGATGGGAATGTATGAGTTTGTGAACTTGGCTAAATTCCTGGGCATTAGCTTCTCCACGTGTAAACCAGAATTCTTGACTAGATGAGCACTGAGGTGCCCTCCTCCAGGAATGTGAATCCTATGAGCTGGGGGTCAGCAGACAGTGCACATGCAAGCAGGGCTCTTCCCCGGGCCCTGGTGTTCCTTGGCCTCACCAGTCTCTTTGATCACTGATGCTGGTGGGATCTCTATTTTAAGCATGTCTTTCACTTACTCTTGAAAAATACACTCTTTTTTTTCTCTCTTTTCACTCTTTCTTCTGCTTTTCTTAGTAGTTTGAAGGGGAAAAAAAAGTTAAATTCATTTTTTTGCCACTGTTGGTTCTAATGTCAGTTAATTGTATTTGCTAACTTTGATGATGACCTTCTTTAAAAACTCATGAATGAGCCTAAACTTCTTGGGCCCTCTTTTCATCACCCCATTTTCTTTTATACTTCCTGAATTCCTAAGTCACTTAATTTCTCTAAGTGCTGCCTTCTGCCAGTTTCATTCTTTCCTGCTCACTTTCTGCCTCCTTTTCTTCCTCCATGGTCCATCTCAACACAGTATGTTCTATTAATCTCAGCCCAAGAGTTAAAAGTCTACAATGTATACAGAAAGTGATCATTAAGTGACTGAGGCATAATTAAAATTAAAAAAAATGCATCTTCCTAATAAGTAATAAGTAAATGCCCTTAAAAGGAAAAATAGCAAAGTCAGAAAGAACACTATTTATAAGTTGTTGTTAGTAGCCTAAGTGTAAAAGTCATTTATCAAAGGATTGAAAGAAAAATATTCCTAAATATGCTGTCCACAATTTCCATCTACAATGAAGGGTTGGTCTTGGATTTGGAACCAGCAAGTTCTCAGTTCAAGTGTCAGCTGTGCCATTTACTCACTAGGACCCAAGCAAGTTAATTATTCCTAGGCCCTAATACTCTTCACTGTTATTTGTGGCTAATTATCTATCTCACAGTGTTTCATAGGCATAAGGAAATTTAGTTTTGTGAACTCCTAGTTTTACTAGGTGGCTGGAAAAGGGAAAACAAAGATAAATAATAATTCTGGCAAACTCTTAGGCATTTTGTTTCTTCTTTTGAAAACTTAACTCTCAAAAGGATTCATTGGATCACTCTAAATTTATATTTCTAATATGAGACATTTTTTCCTAGCCTAAAACTAAGCTCTTTTTTCATAGGCTCTTCATGAATATATTAATAATAGCATAGGAACTAGTAGAAATGGATCTCTAGGTTTTCCAATATTTGTGATGTGGCAAATCATTTAGTTACACCTATTTTTTTAGAAGAGTTTAACTGTTTGGTGATAAATGGATGAATTTCTGATAGCCAAGCACTTTCTGATCATTACAATTTCATTCATTCAATCACTTGACTATCTCTTTGGCCACAGAGTCATAAATACTATAGAGTAGCCACAAGCATTAAAAAGTCCCTGTCCTCATAGAGTTTTATGTGCAAGTCCTTATCTCATTTAAGGAAAAAGACACTGGTTAGTATAGATGTATCTCTCAAGCATTATAGGTTTATAGTAAACCTAAAGAAGTGAAGTTTCAGAAGGCCTCATTTTAATAGAACTTTTCCAAAGCCCTGGGGAATGCCTGAAAACGTATCCACATGATCATATTTTTTTTGCAGCTTTACTGAGGTATGATTGATATACAGTGGATCACAACATGTATTCAAGTGTGTAGATAGGTAAACACCCATGAAACTATCTCCATGTTAAAAACAAACAACATATCCATCACCAGCAAAAATTTTCTCATGACCCTTGGTTTTAAAGAATTCCACACTCTCTTGATTACTATAGACTTATAATAATCTTAAGTCCTCCCTATTGTTCTTCTTTTCAAAGTTCTCTTTAGCTATTCTAATTCCTTTGTATTTTATATCAATTTTAGAATCAGTTTGCCAATTTCTAAACTTGTGTTTGCATTTAATTTGTACGTTGATTTTGGAGGTATTGTGATCTTAAGAATATTTATTGTTGCATCACTGTACATGATAAATTTCACCATTTACCTTAGATCACTTATAATTTCCATCAACAATGTTTAATGTTCAGGTACAGGGCTTGTGCATATTTTGTCAGATTTATCTCTAAAAATCATATTTTTATACTACTATAAATTATTTTTAAAATGCCAATTTCTGTTTTTTTCTTTGCTATTATATAGAAATATAATTTGGGGATACTATCACCATGAAAAATGCATTTATTAGGTATGCTATCACTTTTGTAGATTATATAGAATATTCTAAATAGTTGATAATTTTGTCTGTGAATAAAAAAAGTTTTTATTTCTTCTTTTCCAACCTGGATGCCTGTATTTCTTTTTCTTATTATATTACCTAGACCCTCATGTATAAGATTAAAGATGGCAAGAGAAGTCATCTTTGCCTTATTCTTGATCTTAGGAGGAAAGCATTCAATCACTCATCATTAAGTATGAGGTAAGCTAATGGATTTTGAAAGATATATTTTATTAGGATGAAAAAGATTCCTTTTATTTCTAGCTTACTAAGGATTTTGATCAGGAATGTTGGCCCAGGTCAAATGATTTTTCTGCAAATGTTGAGATAATCACTTGATTTTTCTTTTTTGCCTGCTAATGTGGCAAATTACATTGGACTAATTTTCAAATGTTAAACCAAACCTGCATTTCTGGGATAAAATCTGTTTGGAATTGATGGATTATCCATTTCGTGTATTGTTATATGTGATTTTCTAGAAGTGTGTTAAACTTTGCATTGGTATTTGACACTGGTCTGTAATTTTAATTTGTTGTAATATTTTTGTTTATTTTGGTATCAGAGTAATGGCAACCTTTTAGAATGAGTAGGTAAATATTTCTGCCTTTTTAATTTTCTGGAAGAATTTGTATAAAATTGGTACTATTTCTTCCTATGTACTTAGTATAATTTACCAGGAAACCATGGGAATGGAGGATTCCTGGTAGGAAGAATTGTAACTAAAATTCGATCTTATTAGCAGATATTGAGTTATTCATGCTTTCTATTTTTTCCTGAGTGAATATGATGGCTAAGTTTATGTGTCAGCTTGACTGGGCCACAGGATGCCCAGATATCTGATCAAACATTATTCTGGGTGTTTCTGTAAGGGTATTTTGGAATGAGATTAATAATTAAATTGCTAAATTGAGGAAAGAAGATTGCTCTTCCTAATGTGGGTGGGCCTCATCCAATTAGTTGAAGGCCTGAATATAGCAAAAAGGCTGACCCTCTTCTGTATAAAATAGAATTATTTTGTTTGATAAATGGGGCATTGGCCTTTTCCTGCTTTCAGACTCAAATTGAAACTTTGGCTCTTACTGGATCTCGAGTCTGCTAGACATTGGCCGGGACAGCTTGGTGACTACCCCTACAGATGTTGAAATCTGCCAGCCTCCATAATAATGTGAGCCATTCCTCACAACAAATATCTCTCTCTCTCTCTCTCATCTCCCTCTCCATATATATACTGGTTCTGTTTCCCTGGAGAACCCTAATACAGTGATCTTTGGTAGTTTGTCTTTTAAGGAATGTGTCCATTTCATATAAGCTGTCAGATTAACTTGCATAAAATTTTAAAAATATTTCCCTACTATCTTTTTATGTCTATACAATCTATGGTGATGTTCCTTCTCTCATTTCTGATACAGGTATTTTGTGTCTTCTCTCAATTGTTTGAGTTTCATTCTAGAACTCTCAGACCTATTGGAAATATAATGCTTTCTGACATACGGTTATGACTGGTTTGTAGAGACAAAATGTTTTAGCTGTAGAAAATCTTTTATAACTTTTTTTTCCTTACCAGAAGTTTCCAAGGTGGCTCCTACTGCCAATTTTCTGGAAATTATATATTCTACAAAGTGTACCTTAAATTTGAAATCGTCAGTGAAATCTTTCAGATTTTTTTTGAGTCATTGATCTTACCTCTGGAGTCTTATAGCACTTTATACTGGCATCAAAACACAACACACTGATTTGAATCCTAAATATTTACATGTTTTTATGCTTCTCATTGAGGAGGGATTTCTTTTAGAACGAGAGTTCTTGCCTTGTTCGACTCTGTAGTCAGAGCCGTGAGACCATAGAATGTATTCAGTACAAATTTTTCAATTGAATTGCTAAAAAGGTGACTACATTTGTCCATCTTGGGACCATTAGCAATACTCAAGATGGCCATTTCTTAAAAGGGAGTGGCTGGAAACAGATAAAAAAATGGTTAAAGAGTGAGGGGGCGTGAGAGAGTGAAAACAGCAAGTTATACTCACACATTTTACACTGTGTGGAGCTGTAATTTTGAAGTGAAAAGTTTCCATGACCACTGCTGTGATAATTGGTATTAGCACTATATATTCTTGGCATTTTAAATGAAAATTACTGCCTTGGTTCCTACTCCCACTGGTGTACTAAAAAGCTCAGCTACCACATGACTTAGAGCTGTTAGTCCCAAGAAATACACTTAGATCATTTGGTTGAACTAGTTTTTTTTTGATTTTCCAATTTTTCATCTCAAATTTTCCATCACTCTTGCTTTTTCAAGTACTCTTTTAGAATATAAGAGATACCTCTAACAGTTTAGACAGTGTCCACTTTTTGTAGCACGTAAGGGAAGCAACTTAAAAGAGTTATCTTGTTGCCTTATGGCTGTTACTAATAATTCCTGCAAGGTAGAAGGAATTGTGTTACCTGTCTACCAACACCAGACTTATATAATTTAAACATATTTATCAAATTGGCAGGATGTGTTTAGGATAGTTTGACTTAAAATATAAACTATATATTGTGTTTAAATATATATGTATTTATGGGAGGGCCCCGAGGGAATTCTTTAAAAGGGTATATATCCACATCTCTTTGTAAAGTATATATCGATATTAAGTATTTAATATACTTTAAATATACATACACTTTCAATTATATACATATATTTTAAGTATATATTATATATATTGTTATCGGATAAATTTGAGAGGATATGGAACTAGGTCAGGAATGTACTTTCTCAAAAACAAAAACAAAAAAACTTTAAGGGAAGTATAGTTACCTAAAGAGAGACACTTTGATTTCCAGAGAAATTAGCCCTGACATAAAATGAACAGACCGTTGGACTGTTGATTGGATATAATATGTTCTAGTATTAGGAAATAAAAATAAAGTCCAGAGTGATCAATGTCCAGGAAATAACTGGAAGAGACAAGTCAATAGTATCAGGATTTCTTGAATGCAAGAAACTCAGATGATTTCAAATAATATTTCAAATATGTTATATTAAGGAACTGGTCAAGTAGTTCACTACCTCATATTTTCCACTAATGTAAATTCTGACACAGAAAGAGGAACTAGGGCTATATTGTCGATCACTGCTAAGATCATGTTTGAACCAACTCTTGTGACCCCACTGACAATCCTTATTAATGGAGAAACTTTGTGAATCCAGACATGGGAGAGAAAAAAAAAAAGGAAGATGACATTTAAGTCTACAATATATTAACAAGTGTTAAAAAAAAAAAGAACTAGTATTTATCCCCCAGGTATCACTCAGTTCCTCGAAATAGAAAATCATTTAAAAATTTCTTTAGAGTATAATAAGCTTCACCAAAGAAGATCTATATTGTAGGTTTTGGTTTTTATCTGGCTGCTTCTTACATGGAAAATTTTTCAGTCTGTGACCCACAGGAAGCAGCAGAGTAAATGTATTCATATGGGCTCTGAATAACCTAAACTATGGAATATTCGATTTTGTCATAAAATTACCATTATTATAGTTCTTTACTAATTGTTACAACTATAGGAAACCATTACAAATATATTTTTCTATTAAACCATTTAATAGTGATTAATGATTCTCCCAAATACTTAAAAGTACACTTAGCAATGAAATACTTTAATACTTCCTTTTTTTAATACTTCTTATTTAATGGGTGCCTAACATATGTCAAACCTTTTACATATCTCTAATCCTAACACACCTCGCAAAATATGTTTTATAATTCTTATTTTACATATATGAAAACAAGAGGATCACATAATTTAGACAACTAAGCCCAAGGTCACACATAACAAATAATTTCAGTTATACTAGTGATTAAGTATTTGACAATTATTTATTTAATGAGTATCTCTTCTGTTAAACTTTGAACACTGAAGGTAGAGACTGTCATGTTTGCTATTTAGACACTTTTCCTGGCCCATATTGTATTAGCAAGAAAAAAAAATAAATGTTTCATTGGGCTGGATTTTCAGAGGTCTAAGACTTTTCAAAAGCAATTGGATAAGCAGGTTGGTTGTTGCTGCTTTTGTGTGAATTTCCTGGTGTACATATATTTCTGAGCTTAAATATCCATATAAGTAACATCACTTTGTAAAGTACTTTTGGAATTTCCCTATGTATTTGTTTTGGGATTGAATTTGAATCTTGTTCATAAGAATTTTCTGGGTTGTGTCACATATGTGTCATTTGTGGGTATGTTTAGTTTTAGCAAAACATCATTCAAAGTTAACTCAAGAGTCCATGATGGGTGATTAAAATAGAAAATGCATTAAAAATAAAATATGAAATGAAATAAGGGAAAAAAAACTTCACTAGGTATGCATAACATTGTGCTTAAAGTACCCTCAGGACACGTGCCTGGCTCAGTCGGTGGAACATGGGACTCTTATTCCCAGGTTGTGAGTTTGACACCCACATTGGGTGTAGAGATGACAAAAAAAAAAAATAAAATCTTTCAAGTACCCTCAAATGTCCTAAAAAATAAGTGCATTCATGACCTTCGAGGTGGATTACCTGAATGTAGTCAGCATTCATTTAGGTATTTTTTTATGGAATCTTGATTTAAAAATCCAACCAAGGGATCATTAACCATAATTTGAATATGTGTGATCTCCACAGATTTAGAATGTAGTTGTGAATGTTAAATATTTTCAATTCCTTTTGTTAATTGGAACATTTTTATTTTATTTCACTTATTTTTTTGAGTATAGTTGATACACGATGTTAGATTAGTTTCAGGTGTACAACATAGTGACTTCACAAGTTTATACATTATCCTACGTTCACCACAAGTGTAGCTACCATTTGTCCCCATACAACACTATTAAAATATCACTGACTATATGCCAGTGCCTTTTATCCCTGTGACTTTGAATTGAACATTTTTTAAAAAGAGGGAAGTAAACACAATTCATGCCAAAAGTAATAAAAGAGAGCATTTGTGTGTGTTTGTGTTTTTGTGAGTAATCTAATAGCAAATCCTTACATAAAAGTACAGAATGCAATACACTATTCTAAGAACTTTGTATTTATTAAATTATTTGCACACCATCCTTTGAGATTAATATTATTCCCATTTAACAAGGGAGGACACAGCGGCACAGGGAGGTTATAAAACTTGCCCAGAGTCAAATGCCGATTAAGTAGTTGCTGTAGACTCTGAATCTGGGTAGTGAAAATACAGACCTTTCTGACAGTAGAAATTTGGTCTATATCCACCATACCATGAAGGAACATAGGCTAATCTGTGTGTGTGTGTGTATGTGTGTGTGTGTGTGTGTGTGCGTGCGTATCTATATATACACACATTGAGGACGAATTTTGCTGACTTTGTAACTTGTTTTGAGGCTCTATTAAAATCATTGTATGAGAAAAAGAACACTCAAGTTCCTTCAAGAAGTATTCTATTCTGAAAATTTGGAAGCCAGCATAGACTGTAAATAGAACATACATCACTGTCTGAAAAGCGGCTCACAAGGGATAGTTGGAAAAGCATTCACCCCCAAGCAATTCAGCACCGTTTCTGTGTATTCAAAAGAAAGGATAAAAAGGAATATACTGGAGACAATTTTAGCGTCATTGGTGATTTGCTCACCTCTCCCAGGTCAAAGAAAGTAAATGAAATTCAAAGAGCTCTGGGTAAACAGTACATCTGGGTGTCATTGCAATGAACTTAAGCCCATATTGTATTAGCTTTGTGTTTTGGATAGATTTAGAGAAAGAAGATTGTGTGGCTGAGTTTGGTCAGAAGAGACCTTTTTCTGTGCTGCTTTAGATTATCTTAATGTTGCTGTGTTAAAAATAGTAGATACAAGAAATTTAGGTGTCTACTATTAACCAACTGAATCCTTACAAATTCTGATAAAGCCAGAAATTCAAAAAACTCGTGTCAAGCACATATGTATTCATAAAACTAGGTATGTTCAATTTTAGATGGATCTCAAGTATTTGTGAGACTCCTCTTTTATCGTTTTATTATTTCATAGTATATAGCAAATTTACTGTTGAAATACTGAGTTTCTTTAAGTAAAAATTATTATTATTTTAAAGCAGGAAAGGTTGGGATAAACTTGCAGGGACAAGAGTAGGTAATAGGACATGAGAAAATATATTTAGTTGCTTCTCTTAAGTGTTTATTAAGGATAATGTCAATTAAATGGATTTCTGTGATAGTAGGTATAAATAAATAAAATAAATGTTATCATACAAATAAAAGATTAACTGGAATAATTTGGGAGTGTTAACTGACAAGTGATCAAGCATAAAAGAAAGCCTCTGAAATGTCTGTTCAATAGTTTCCTGATCTGTTGAGCTTTCTAGAGAGTAACTTCAATGAATACTATAGGTTCTTATACCCTCATGTTCTGGCTAGCCATAAAAGTCCTGGTATCTTTTTAAAAGGTAGTGATTCTGAACTCTTTTCAGATTTCTTTGCATATCAAACAGTTTTTTTTCCTAATTGGTAAGCTTCACTGATTTCCTCTGATTGTTTCTCCTTACCAACTTTATTCCAGTGAGAACAAGCTATCAACAAGTACTGAGTAGCCTTAAGTTTTGAAGAGGCCCAAGAAGAAGGGGGCAAAGATGAAGGGATTGTGCTGTTCATTGTGTGTATGCATGTTTGTGTGTGTGTGTGTATTTTAAACAAGTCAAGAGACCCCTCTGATTTTGCTTTCTTATCAATAAAATTGGGCTTATGCTATGCCTGCCTCTCACAATGGTTTCATATTTTAATTAAGCATTAAAGACTTGAGAAGTTTGCTTTAAGATACTAATGTTACATGGTGGATAAGACAGACAAAACCCTCTGCCCTCATGAGCATGTATTCACTAGTTCAGTCATCTCTAGTAGACTGACACGACACTGGGTAACAGCTCAGAATATACACCCTAGAAAATTTTAAAGCCAAACCAAAAATTGGCTCAATGACTTCTTGGCAGTGTTGTTACCCACCATCCAGAACATTTCAGAGAGACTGCAAACCAAGACAGAACTCCCTCGACCATACCAGAAAGCAGGTATTCGAAGAGAAATAGAAAAAAAGTCTTGTCCCACACAGGGAGCCTGATGGCTGGTAGTGACAAGTGGGGACAGTTTATTGGGAAGGGGAAAGCGTTTCTGTGGGCTCTGTTAGAAATATCTGCGTTGGGTGTAAGGGAGAAGAGTGGACCCGCCAGCCTGTTATTTCCTATCACAGCTCTAAAAAATCTGTTTAATGCCTATGCTGTCTCTCAAACAGAAAAACTTGAGCTTCCTAACTCAAATCCATATATTAAACACATATCATTCAATATGAAAAAAATATAACATCTCTATCACTCATAAGCATCATGATTTTTTCCCTCTGGAAAAAGGACTTCTATCCCAACTTTCCATATTACAGACTCTTTATGACAGGAATAGATAATGGTAGCATCTTGGTGGGATAAAACAGTACCCCTGTCAATGGTGAAACAACTTGGTTAATATAACTATTGTAATTGTTATGCTTGCTTCCCTCTCTGAGCATTGGACTGGGCTCCTTGACAGATGAGGATATGTCCTTCTGTAGCCCCAATGGCCACCATAACATCACAGGCAATCAACAAATATATGACGAATGAGCAAATAAGGAAAAGTTGTCATAACACTTATCCTGCTGAGTATGATGGTGGCAATGGGAAGGCTAGGTGTTTTTAGTCATTTATCTACAACTACAGCTGCTGGAAGAAGATCAGTCCAAGAATGTGATTTGTCAGACAAGTCCAGGTGAGAAAATCCTTTTTTTGATCTTCTCATTTTCAGACAGACTGATGACAGCTGGTAAACACAAACTCAGGATGTGAGATTCTACAGACAGGGCACTGTTGTGCATCCAAGCAGTTTCAAAAAGCATCCCACCATCAGCAGGCTCTCTTGCCCATTTTCCAGGAATTTCCTGCCTATTTTGGGCAGTTTGTCTAGACTCCTACATCCACAGGCTCAAGGAAGTGTCATAATGAGCACAAACTGGCCAGATGCAAAGGTGAATGTGGTCCCTCTGAGTACAAAACACTTTGCCCTTTAATAGCAAAATAAGTGATTTAATACACTTGCTCCTGTTCTTAGGACACATGAAATGAATGCTGCATTTCCTTTTTTCAAAAATCCTTTGTTCATGCTTTAGCTGTCATACTTTCATTGGGGCATGTGAATTACCATTTTAAATGAATCGCTCCAGAATGACTCAATTCCTTTAAATATGAATCTGCTATCACCTATTTTTATCAGTTTAGTTTTTTGTTGTTGTTGTTGCTTTTGTTTTGGTTCATAAACTAAATTGGCATCACTCCATTCTTTCCTCCCGCTTTACTCTGGGGAGACTTGTTTAGTTGGCCACTTACATGTTCCCACTGTCATGTGTTCAGTATATCTTGGATTGATAAAGGAGCTCCCATCTGCCTCAAGCTTGTCCTAGGTATGGGGCCCTCTACTCCAAATGCCTGCTGTGCACCTTCTCCATAGGCCCAGACCCTTTTTACTGGAGTTCACAGGATTTTCTCCTAAAGACACTCTTCTTCTCTCAGGTTGCTACTGTTTTCCTCTTTACTACTTGGTTGCAAGTGTGCTCACAGACCTTTAGCCAACCACAGTAACAGATAACACCAAATAGCAAATTGTGATCAGATATTAGACACAAAGTTAGATAGAAGGAAAGAAGTATAAAACAAAATAGGAGTAATTTACAATTTCTAATAAGCCCACCGCTGCTGTGGTGATCCTGTTGAGAACAGGGCTGTCTCTTCACAAACTGAGTTGACTTTTGTCCCATCTTCAGTGTCCATGCCAGCGCTAACGCTTTACAGGTTTACAGATGAGTGTCTCCCTCATTGTTTTCCTCACTTCTTTTGTCTTGGCACCTGATCTATTCCTAGAGACGATGATTAAATATAGAAATACCCACCTTTTCAGCAAAACCCATGCACAGGATGTGGTCTCATCTAAGGACCCTGGAAGAGATCAATTACTCTCAAATGCTAGAGACCTGCAGTAGTATCTTCTAGAATTTCCAGCCATATACCATCTAATGTACAATATATCAAGAAAATATGAATAATCTAATCCTGCTTGACAAGGATGAGGTCAGTTTATTTTTGAATGTTTTTCCCTTTGTCTTTTGCAGATGTCTGCATATCCTTTCTGCATTGGTCTCTCAGCTCCTTATCGCCTAGGAGGTTCATAACTCCACCTTTCCATATATAGAGAGACAAATAATATAGGAAAGGCCAATTTGGGAACAAGTAACATGGAAGCAGTGCCACTTAAAATTCTCCTTAGGAAAAATATCACTTCCTTTAAAAGATTAAGAAAGAATAAAAGATCTCCCAGAAATACATTCTTCTCTTACCATTCAAATTTAACCTTGTATTAGAAGAATTAGCTAGTGAAACGAGAGGAGAAAGAAAATTAGAGGCATACGGATTAGAAAGAAAGAAATAAAACTGTCTTTTTTGGTAGATATCATGATTGTCTACACAGAACATCTGAAGGAATCTATTAAAAAAAAAAGCTCTTAGAACTAGGAACTGTTATGCGAGATCACAAGCTAAAAGATCATATACTAAAGTTGATTTTATTTCTATATACTAACTCATTGTTAGTACTTGAATTATGTTTCAACTAGAAATTAAATTAAAAAATACTATTAATAATAGTACCAAAAAACCCACAAATCACTGGATAGAAATCTAATAAAATATTCGGAGGATTTTCATGGTAAAAACTAAAAGACACTTATGGAGGAATTAAGATGTTAAAAATGGAGAGACAGACCATATTTATGCACTGCAAGTATCAATATTAAGACATCAAATCTTCCCAAACTGATCTATAAATTCACTGTAAAATTCTATCAGTATTTTTTGTAAATCAACAAGTTAATTTTAAAACTCATTACAAGAGAAAGGAACTAGAATAGTCAAAATAACTTTGAAAAGGAGAATAAAGTTGGAGAATTTGTACTAACTGGTTCTAAGTCTTGCTGTAGAGCTACAGTAATCAAGATAGTGTGGAAACACAGCCATAGAGAAAAATGAAACAGAAAAGGAAGTCCAGGATAGACTCACACACATAAATGGCCATGTAACTTTGAGAAAATTAACAAAAATTGCTAAGCAAAGTGTAATAAATTTAGTGTCCGTCAATTGATTGATCATCATCAATTCTCATCTCTCTGCACATTTCTGGCCATCTCCTGGCCATTAATTATCATCTGTGCTTCTCTTGAATAAACTTATACCAATCATCTTTCCTAAAACGATTAACATTGCTGAGTCTTTCGCATCAGTGACACATGATGCCATCCATTTCCAGCATTGTGTCTGCTTCGTAACACTGCCTGACCTAGAAGGAGCTACGCTTGTGACCTCTCTGATTATTGAGCTGGATGGAGTACCATGAAAGCAAAATTACACAGCCAGAAATCTAATCATGAAAGCACTTTCGGCAGAGTGGATAGGTGTTTCATCAAGCAATTTCCAAGCTTCTCTAATGTGGTAAAAAAGGGTTACTAATGTAGAACAAGCAAGACAAATAACAAAGAAGAACCAGCATTAAAACCTCATTAATACTATGAAAGACTCTTAGCTGCTCAGACAGCTAAAACAATGATTAGTTCACACTTCTGTCCCTAAACTTCTTTACATTTCCTATGAACACAATGGTCAAAAGTTTCCTTCCTTACATTAAGTGGATCATTTGCGAGAGTGTCCTTGGTCTAGAGAGACACAGAGCCTTGGGATCGCTAGTGGCAAGAGAGCTCGGTAATGGCAAAAATGTCAAATGTCTTGACATCTATCACCTGAGAATTTGACTGTGATTGTTCAGATTTCCAGGACTAATGCACCATACTCTTCAGCTCAATTACCTAAATGCATTTTAAGGATGTACGATGTTCCTGGAGTATAACTTGATATTGACAGATCTTAGTTCTTGCCTCAGCTCTGCCATTTAGCATCCATGTAAAATTAGGTGGGTGATTTTTATCTCTCAGGTCTCAGTTCCCTTTTCTTTAACAAAATTTACAACTTGAATACCTTAGCACTTATTTATTATAAAAATCCCTAAAGGCAATAGACCATAAAAGTAACCTGTAGAGATTTAATCATCTGAAGTATTTTATTGTTCCTAAAAGAGTTCCATGAGAGTTCTCAGGGAAGCCAAGTTGAGAAACAGAGGAAAGGACACAGGGATCAAGATGCTTGTTGCTGTAACTGCACTGCAGAATGTAATATGATTCCAGGGAAAATGGACTTTTGGTAGCTTTTCCAATGTATGAAAATTATCCACACATACATACACAAAACAGGAGAAAGGATTGCTGGCATCTGCTGCAGGGAGGCCCCAGTGGGCTCACTCCATGGATCACTGGAGAAGGATTTCAAGTTGAAAAAATAGGAAGATACCAAAAAATAGACCCAAAAGGAAGCCCTACGTCCTTTGTACATGTGATGGCCATTTCCACTTAGATTCAACAATCAGATAAATAAGAATGGAAGGTCACGAGGTAAAAAGTTAGAAGCTTTCTTCTCAATACTTCCAAAAGAATGCAAGTTTCAATTTTTTTCAACCAAGGTATAAATATAGGAAGAAAGAATAAAATTCCCTAAGCCCTGGCCAAGACTATGGGATTTTGGTTATGATTTTCATGACAAAAGTTATAAACTATGTCAGTAAGCAGATAAAAACAACCAAATGTCCTTATTTTACAGAGTAAGATTAATTTTCTTTGATTGAGGAAAAAAAACAGAGTGAAATTATGAACACAAAAATCTAAAAATGTCCTCATGAATTCAAAGAGTAACTAGATTAGTCTTTGAAAAGATGTTTTAGTCTCAGAATAGAAAGTAAGAGAATAGAGAATGAATACTAAAAAAAGGAGAAGGAAGGACAGATGGAAAGAGAGAGAGTGGGAGACAGAAAGGAAGAAAGGAAGAAAGAAAGATTGATTTAGATTGATCTAGAGAAACAAGAAGCATTTTTGCATTTAAATTATTTAATTATTTTTTAAATTTTAATTTCAGTGTAGTTAACATACAGTGTTATATTAGTTTCAGGTGTATAATATAATGATTCAACAATTCCACATATTACTCAGTGCTCATCAAAATAAGTGTAAAATACAAATATCTAGGAGGTTAAGGGAACCAAAAATAGAAGAGAATGAGATATATTCAAAACTAACTACTGTTCAAGATAGAACTAAGAATAATGAAGCTAATCCAGTTGTCACGAGAGTCAGTGGGAGCCAAAGTGATTAAATGGAAAAAAAATAAGTGAGACTTTAAAAACAAACAGTACTTTCCCCCCGAGGAAAAATCAGGAGCAGGAAGATAATGAAAGTTTGGCTCTCAAAGCTGTAACTAAGGAGTTAATAGAAATAGTTGAGAAGTCTGGAACAGAAACATTCTATTGTTACATAAAACCTTGATGGTTAGATGAAACATATCAAGCCTTATCAGATGAGATTCAAGGTGATAGTTGTTTCTGCTGGTGTGCAAGTAAGGTAACTGCATGACACCCAGCCCCAGCATGGGTATCAGACTGAATCTCCACAGAAAAGATAAGCCATATGGAAGAACGTCTAGGGAAGAATGCGAATGCATGGGGATACTTCCTGAGTGGAATTAGCTGCTTAGGGAGATGGAGGTGAGCCAAATGTATTGGAACAGATGAACTGTCATTTACTTCATTTTTCTTGCTTTAGAGGATATCCATAAATCCAAATATAGAGAAGTACACAATCAGAACAAATAGCTTGGCCTTAAAGCAAACACACAAACACAATGTAAAATAAACGATGGCATACTGCTCTTATCTAATCAACAATGATAATACTGCACACACACACACAAAAAAAGCGAAAGAAGACAGCATAAAAAGTAGGCTACAGTGTTACAAACTAAAGAAAGCTGAATAGGTGTGCCGGTGCAAAATAGAGAGAATTAAAAAATGAGGGCCATAGTTTATAGCTGCCTGAAAATTGTGATATAAAGCAATATACTTTTGATGACCTTGAGGTGGTATTGGTCATTGAAGGAAACCATATTGGTCTTCACTGGGCCCCTGAAGACATAAAACTTCAAAAAGCTTAATGTAGTTAAAATGTGAGAAACTATTCCAGGTAATTCTTTTAGAAAAAAAATATAGGATTGGAAGAGGAAATTATAGATCACAAAATTTCCAAAAATAAGACAATGATAGGAACACAAGGGTACAAGTCTTATGTTATAAAACATAATAATAATAATATAGATGTAATAATATAAAGACAAAGGTGAAAAACTAAGAATGTGGTGAATGCAAAACTAAGATATGAATTTGAAAAGTTTCCTTCCAAATATATATATTGATATATCATTATGATGGGGTAGAGTTAAAGTTATTAGAGAGAGCCCTCATTTAATTTATAATTAAAATTGACTACCAGAAGGCGCCTAGGTGGCTCAGTCGTTAAGCGTCTGCCTCTGCCTTTGGCTCAGGCCATGATTCCGGGATCCTGGGATTGAGCCCTGCAGCGCACTCCCTGCTCGGCGGGAAGCCTGCTTCTCCCTCTCCCACTCCCTCTGCTTGTGTTCCCTCTTTCACTGTGTCTCTCTCTGTCAAATAAATAAGATCTTAAAAAAAAAAATCAAACTGACTACCAGAGACATAAGGCTCAAATAGTCAAAACAGTGCTTTTAATCCTGTAGCAATTTATATGTTCAGATAAATCACTTCTAATATATCATCCCTAGAATGCCATATATACAATAGGAAAACGTTGCTTTTTAAATGCATGCTTGAGCTGATCTTTCATGAAAGGCAAACATTACAAAACAAATTTAATCCAAGGTTTCAAGTTATAACTGGATCCAGATTTTGACTTTCAGGCCTCTGTTGATCCCAACTTGAGAAGACTGTTAAACTCAGGTTATTCCTCATGTGGGTTTGGGTCTAGAATTCATACACATTTATGCTCCCTTCAATAAAAATTGCACTGGTGTTACTTGAAAAATTAAATCCTTGGAAGTCTTGATGAAAAAAAAATGCAGAAAATTTAGTTAACTTTTCACTGGAGTTAAAGTTGCAGAAGCATAATAGGTATAAATATAATTTCTCTTTAAGACAGTGGGTGCAAATAATTCCAGAGAAATACGGTTACAGAAAAGTATCATCAAGCCCTTAAAAAAACAAGCCATGGAAGATAGCAAATTTTTTTAAAAAATCTATACAACCAGACAAGCAAAATGGATGCCTTCTCTCTTATCATATATTAAAATTAAATAAATTAAATAATAGCTAAGAAGTAAAAAGGCAGAAGTATTATAAAATAATATGAGGCTATTGAAACTGAGGAGACAAACTGGAAAAAGAACAAATTGAGTAAAAAATAGCAAAGCTGGGCACCTGGGTGGCTCGGTCGTTAGGTGTCTGCCTTCGGCTCGGGTCATGATCCCAGGATCCTGGGATTGAACCCCGCATTGGGCTCCATGCTCGGTAGGAAGCCTGCTTCTCCCTCACCCACTCTCCCTGCTTGTGTTCCCTCTCTCACTGTGTCTCTCTCTGTCGAATAAATCAATAAAATCTTAAAAAATTAAAAAATTAAAAAATAAAATAGTAAAGCATATTAATAATTAGAAAGCTATAAATATTTAAAATATATTAAAATATACATTAATACTGGAATTTAATAACAAGATTAATAGGCTAGACATAACTAAAGAGAGAAATATAGACTATCAAAAGAAATATCTAACATGTGTCATGAGAAATAACTCGGAATAAATTTCACAGACACAAAAATAAGGAAAATATTTGCAGTAAGAATGAACAATATGGAGTATAGAGTGAGAACAATGAACATGAATCTAATGAGAATTAGAAGTAGAAATGAAAGAAAACGTGGAAAGGGACATATGAGAAAACATAATGGCCAAAGACTTCCCAGAATTAATGAAATCTACCAATTCTTACATTGAGGAAGCTCAATAAATTCCAAGCAGAATAAAAAAAGAGAAAATACACTGACTTCACAACATAATGTATAGGACTGCAAAGATGAAAAGAAAGATGTATGAGTAGAGAATTACTAGGAGCAGCCAAGGTACTGGAGAGAGATATTCAAGATCAGCAATAGAAACCAATAGAGATGATGGACTCTGAAAAGCAAACTGAGGGTTCTAGAGGGGAGGGGGGTGGGGGGATGGGTTAGCCTGGTGATGGGTATTGAGGAAGGCACGTTCTGCATGGAGCACTGGGTGTTATGAACAAACAATGAATCATGGAACACTGCACCAAAAACTAATGATGTAATATATGGTGATTAACATAACAATAAAAAAATTAAAAAAAAAATAACAACAACAAAAAAAAGAAACCAATAGAGAAACCAATAACAGAATACCAATATGCAGTAGAATCAAGTAGAATCATATCTTCAAAGCCCTGAGGAAAAACAACTGTCATTCTGGAATTTTATGTCTACATTTTCTCTAAAGTATGAGAATTACATAAACATTTTCAACCAAAGAAAATCTGAACCACTGTCAACAGGCTGTTCTTTACTAAAGATATTTCTAAAGGTAGTATTGGGAAGGAAGAGAATGACACAGGAAGAACAGTTTTAGGTGAAATCTTGAAAAGAATACTTTGGAAGCAGATTGGATCTGTGACATAATGTATTTAAAAAAAAAGGACAGAATTTTTATGATCTCCTTTGCTCTTCTAAAATTTTGTCATTCCCTTATCCAGAGATGGTACTTATTTCTCCTCCTTTTTAACTTGAGCAAGACTTGTGATTGCTTTGACAAGTAGAATGTCATGGAAGTCACATTTAATGTCTTCTGATACTAGGTTGTAAAAGTTGATATGGCTTCTATCTGGCTCTGGAGAGACCATATGGAAAGGTCACAAAAAGACAGACAGAAATGCTCAAGCAGTCCCAATTATTTCTGTCCTCAACTGTTTCCAGTTTCCTAGTACAGATGATTGATGTAACAGAGAGAGATTTCAGAAGATTCCAGTCCCAGCCACAGATTGACTGAAACTGCCCAAGAGAATCTAAGTAAGAACCACCCATCTAACCCAGCCAATCTTCCAAATCATGACAGATAATGATTAAATATGTGGTTATTTTGATTCTCTAAGATTTGTGCTGGTATGCCACACAGTAATAGTAATTGGAAGTTCTTTGCTACCTGACAGGAGAGTAATGCTAAAACATGTGAAAGTGGCTTTCACGCCAGGTAGCAGGAAAAAAATAGAATTGCATTAAAGGAACTTAGCAAAAGCCTGATGAGTCTCAAAGAGGTTGTCAATAAAAACCTAACAGAGGACAATGATCTTAGGACCCGTAGGAAATGGGCACTTCTCCTATGGTGACAGGAAGTTTAACAATACTATTACCTGAAGTGACATGGCAAACAGAAAAAGTACCTATTAAACTAGGCAGACAGTTGAAGGTGAAGATTGTTTTCTTATGACTGGCTAATAAAATATTAAGAGAAGAGAGATAACCAAGTGAGATAACTGGTAGATAGAAAGGCACCAGGATCTGCATGGACCTAAAATAAGACCAATTCTTATTCTGATTATCATATTCTCAATGTAAAAATGGCTTCTGGGAAGAAATAAAATCCAGGGTGCTGTCAAAGAAAATAGAATTCCATATTCCAGTTAGGGAATGAATAAGTCATGGGAATAAAAGGCACAGCATAAGGAATATAGTCATTGATATTGTAATGGTGTTACATGGTGATAGATGGTAGCTACACTTGTGGTGAGCATAGAATAATTTGTAGAGTTGCTAAATCACTAAATTGTATACATTAAACTAATGTAACACTGTGGGTCAACTATACTCAAGTTTAAAAAAACGTATGTGACAAGATGTGACTTACAACCTTTTGTTGACACCTCAGAAAGATTTAAAGAGGTGGCATAAGCAGAATTCCATTTAAGGATCTTAATATGTCTTATAAATCTTTGCTGTTAAGCAACAGAATTTCTAAAAGCCTTAAGAACATTGTCCCTTAGTGACCTTGTAGGAAATCCAAGACAGAAAAGGCATATTTTGAAGAGATTTTTGGGTATGGGTTTAGTCAAACTGAGGGTTCTAGAGGGGAGGGGTTGGGGGGATGAGTTAGCCTGGTGATGGGTATAAAAGAGGGGCCGTACTGCATGGAGCACTGGGTGTTATACACAAACAATGAATCGTGGAACACTACATGAAAAACTAATGATGTAATGTATGGTGATTAACATAACATAATAAAATAAAATAAAATAAATAAATAAAAAATTATGTTAGCAAAACACCACCAACTAGGTCTAAAGTGGACAGAGACTGTACAAAATCAGAAAAAGGTCTTTGGATCCTAGAACTATTATTGACAAAACTGACTCAGCCTTAAATATTGTTATTTTTTTAGGGAAAAGAAAGGATGACTTAGAGGGAAGAACCAAGAATCCAGAGGTTGAAGTTAAAAGCCATTGCATATAGTTTCCAAATAGTAGGACTTAGTCTGAATAAATGAATCATTTTGGAATTACTATAGATCAATTTATTCGGGTACCTTGTACTTTTCACAATTTTGAGTGGAATGGCCTATAATTGCTATCATATAACTGTCCCACTATGGTATGTTGGTTGTGTGTGGGGGGTGGGTGGGTGTGTGCAGTTAAATGATATCTTTAGTTTACATAGGTCTTTTTATCAGTTAACTGACTTAAAATTAACTGCATCAGAGAAGTCTCATCTACACATAAAACTTATCTATATTAAGAAATCCTGGACCTCAAGCCTTGAGTTTGATATTGTAAAAAGATGAGATAGCCCGGGGAAGAGTTGATTTCATTTTGCTGGTAAGAGGGATGTAAATTATTTTGACCAGAGGACAAACTGAGGTATATTACATTTTCCAAAAGTAGCCATGGTGATATATTTGGTTTCACATGGTCTCCTTTCTGCTCCCTATAAATAGGTAGGACCTACTTCTTCTCTTGAAGCTGGATGGACCTTTGTGACTGCCTCAATAAAGAAAATGTAGTAGAATTGACATTGCTTGATTTCCAAGACTTCGTCATAAAAGACAAAATGGTTTTGGCTTGACATTCTCTCTTGAGGGACAGATGTCTTTGGAGCCTGAGACATCATCAAGGAAATCTGGATCTCTTGATGTTGACATGCTAGAGAGGACATGTGGAGACATCACAGGGAGATCGAAATAGAGTTCCTTCAGCTCCAAGTTCTTTTACATTTTCCCTTCCAAGGTACGAGATATGTAATTAAATGAACCTTCAAATGATTCCAGAACCAGCCTGCTTGGAATAGTATGTGGATCAAAGATCACAAAAACAAAACAAAACAAAACAAAAACAAATAAACCTATCTGGCTAAGTGATAATATTGTTTTTAAAGCCACTAAGTTTTGTAATGGCTGTTATTCAACAATAGATAATTAGAACAGAGTTAAAGCATGAACCCCTCTCTGGTTTAAAAATGGAATGAAGGGACACCTGGGTGGCTTGGTTGTTGAGCGTCTGTCTTCGGCTCAGGTCATGATCTCAGGGTCCTGGGATCAAGCCCTGCATTGGGCTCCCTGCTCCACGGGGAGCCTGCTTCTCCCTCTGCCTGCCGCTCCCTCTGCTTGTACTCTCTCTCTCTCTCTCTGTCTCAAATAAAAATAAAATCTTTAAAAAATAATAACAATAAAATTAAAAATGGAATGAAAGTACTAATTATCCACCTATTTTTGTTAAGTCAAATATGTAGGGTAAAATTCATATGTTAACATTTAAAAACAACAAAATAAAATTTATATGTGCAGTGCATATATTTATTCATGGTAAAAATCACAAAAGCAAGAAAATCAAAGATAGTGGTTACTTCTTGGGGAGGTGGATACAGTCAGAATGAGGCTTACAGAGGATATTATAAATATGATGGTGTTCAATTCATGAAGCTTGATAAAGGGCAAAGGTTTTTTAAACACTTTTAATAAAAAGTTTTATATACATTTTTCAGTAGGTACACCATTCTACAATTAAGATATAAAAACACTAAAAATAGAAATCTCCAGCAAAATAAAAATCTCAGTAAATAATAATAATAATAATAATGATAATTGTGATGTACCACCTGGCTCTCTACATCAGAGTAGGTTGGATGTTGGTACACGGGAGATGAATTCTCATATACCATGGCAGATAAAGAATATTTAAATGTCCAAAATTAATCATTTCAGAAATAACATTGTTATCATAGATTTACTAGATGAAATAGTTAAGAACTGCAAAAAGGTGGCTGTTTTAGGAAATAGAAATGGAAAAAAAAGGAAATAGTAATGGAATGGGGTAGTAAGATGTGGGACAGGAATTTTCATAAGCTTTTCTTCATATTTGAATCTCTAATGTCCATTAAATCATGCTTTAAAATACTATAAAGAAAAGGGGCGCCTGGGTGGCACAGTTGGTTAAGTGTCCAACTTTTGTTTTAGGCTCAGATGTGATCTCAGGGTTGTGGGATCCAGCCCTGCATGGGGCGGCGCGGGGGGGTGGGGGGGGGGCAGTCTGTGCTCAGCAGGGAGTCTGCTTGAGTTTCTCACTGCCCCTCCCCCTGCACTCTCTCTCTCTAAAATAAATAAATCTTTTTAAAAAAGAATAAATATTAACTTTACCAGTGAGTGTAACCATTAGCACATCAAATTCTAAAATTTGAGAAAAACAAGATTTTCACAAATGCTATTCTATGAAAGAGGAAGCATTATGTTTAATTGTTTACCTAAATTCTGTAAACATATCATATAACAATTGGTCTCTAGCTGAAAGTTTTCTTTCAATTTCATTTAATTTTAGAAGTTGAAATTCCAAAAGGTTGAAATTCTAAAAGCTGTCAAAGATTTATTGTCTGATATCTTAGCTAGGCTGACCTGGTCTTATGACTTTTTCTGAATACCTTTTACTGTCAGATATATTATGCCTATATTTACCAAATGACCGTCAAAAACAGTAATGTGATTCTAAATTACAGTGTGTTTTGAGGTTCAGAAACCTCATTTTCTTGGGATAGCTATCATGGGGGTTAATGACTTGCTTGTTTTTTCCCTTAATCTTTCTTTTGATAAACCTATTTCTCTTTTTGATACTTTGGGCTCATTTAAAAAGTGAGAGCAACTTTAATGCACAATAAAAATTCCTGGACCAGAGCATATCATGTATGAGAGATCTGCTTAAAGTCTGTCTGAAAAATATTAAGAATTTCCCCATGTTGATTGAAATTTTTATGTGGTTTCTCTCCCTTATTCTATTCATTTTGTGTATTATATTAATCAATGTTCAGACATCAAACATCCCTGTATTCTTGAGATAAACCTCACTTGGTCATGGTGAGAGAGATGCAATATTGCTCATTTTCAGATGAAGACAGAAGGTCACTAGCCATGGACTGTGGGCATCTTTTAGAAAATGGTAAAGGCAAGTAAATAGGTTCTTCCTTTGAGCTTACAAAACAGGAACTCAGCCCTGCTGGTAGATGGATTTGATCCAGTGAGAATCATATCAGACTTCTGATTTACAGAACTGTAAGATAATAAATCTGTGTTATTTTAAGCCACTAAGTTTGTGGTAATTAATTACAGAAGCAATAAAAAACTAAGACAATACTCCTAGCTGAAATATTTCCCAGGCAATGACAATGATATAAAATTACAATACCCCTAGGTAAGGGTAAATAAAATGATAGAACATGTAATGCCTGTGTGCAGCTTTTGTTCATAGCATTTTAGGCAACTTCTCACTGAGAAATTGATTATGGTCTTTAAGCATAATCACCTTGAAAAGTAGGACAGTGAACACAATGCTGTATATACCTTTTTATTTTCTATGTGTACTCAAGCATCATTAAATCAGTATCTCAGTCCAAATTCAAGCTTATCCTCAGCAATGTAGAGAGCACTACAATTTAGGCATTTTAAACATGAGTTAGTATGACCCTACTTAAGCATTTATCTTACTTTTTATTATCTTATTACAGTATTATTAAAAATTATTAGAAAAGTAGTTTGCCAAATTTAAGAGATATAATATTGTAGGGTACATTTCTAGCTAACGTACTATTACAGATGGATTTTAGGGAGTACTGAGTAAATCATAATTGCATGCTCATATTTAAAAATGTTACTGAGCCCTTACTATTTGTAAGACCTGGAGAGAACAAAGATGAATAAGATAAAGTCCTAGTCATTCAATAAATCACAGTCTCTTCTAACAGGGGAGAGAAATACAGTCCAAATGCAATGTAACGTGATAGTGTTTATAAAGCATATATACATACATAGGATGGGAATAATAAAGGAGTAATACGTACAGGCAGCAAGGTGACAAATGATAGGAACTGAAGTAGATAAAGTAGTCAAGTGATGAGACAAGGTTGTGAATGGCCTCACAACCTGTACCACTAGGTTTGGCTCTCAACCTGTAAGCCATGTTTTCCAGGTGTTAGTAATTTGTATACTCTTTTCAGGACGTGTATTATTTCCACACATCAATTAAGTAAAAAGCCCTTTTTCCATGTTCTCTCTGTAATCCTATACATAAATGGATCCACTTCTCTCTCATTCTAAGAAATAAATCATAGGCTCGTATATCACATACATTGGTAACACACGTCACACACACATGCATATACATAAAGTGGGATTCATATTGAGTGAAATTTTTTACATGCTTTTATGTGTACAAATCATAGTGTAGACATTATTATTACTCTGGTTTTGTCTTGCCATTTTTCCAGATTTTCACATTTTTAAAATATTATTGTATATAATATCCATAAAATCCCTAACAATCTTTTATGAAGCCGGAAAAAACATATATAGACTGAAGCCCCAGTTCTTGTTCTGCCCACTGATTACACTGCTTCCTAAACCATCTGGCAAAATAGTGAGGAAGATGTAGAGGCTGAGGGTTGGGTAACTGAAATCCTGGGACTGACTTTTCTGCTCAAAGATGGCAGAAAAATGCTGTCCTGAAATTACTGCTGGTTGGAGTGGTATAGACACAGAAAGCTAGTAATCTATCCAGACGGATGAGGAAGTCAAACAAGGGCATGTGTGCAAGGCATCGGGTGGAACATCCACAGTTAGGATGAACATTCGTCATAGGTGAATGAGGGTTTCATCGCATATAAATCCCCTCACTTCAGCCCCCAGAATGCTTGTAAAACTGTCTCAGTGGAACTGAATACAGAAGGAACCTAGCCAGTATTTGGGATCATGGAAATAATCTACCTTTGACCAGGACAATGGGCCAATTGACCTGGAAATGCTAGAGGGGATCATGGGCAAAACCGAAGTCAGGGTGGGAAGGCTGGAAACCAGCGCTGAAAGAGGAACGATGTCTGTTAAGAAGTAAGAAGCTCTCAGGAGACTGAAAGCTGACCGCAGCACCAATCAACAAAGTGGCACATGCTCAGCTTCACCAATTAACAGAGATAACGATATCTGGGCAAAGAGACATCAAGAATAGAAAAATAGATTATAGCATGGGGTAAATACAGATCTCATGATAGAAAGCCCCGTAACTGGTTAAAAGCGTGGATATGATCTGGATTCAAATTCCTATTTCTCCACATACAGGCTGTGGGATCATCCATCGTACATTGTTTAACCTCTCAAATCTCAAAATCTGGTGTATTAAGCTGTAAAACCATCATATTAATAACATAAATTGCAAATATAGCTGTGCAGATTAAATGGGTTAATATAATTAAAGCAATTAGCAGAATGTTTGAGACATGGCAAATACTGGATAAATGCTAGGGATGACAACTCATGATCATGATTAGAAACAATGGCCCCAAGGGTGCCTGGGTGGCTTAGTCAGTTAAGCGCACGACTCTTGATTTCAGCTCAGGTCATGATCTCAAAGTGGTGAGATCAAGTCCCAGGTTGGCTTCGGGTTCAGCAGGGAGTCTGCTGGAGATTCTCTCCCTCGTCTCCCTGCCCCTCCTCCTGTTGTGCACATGTGCTCTCTCTCTCTCAAAATAAGTTAAAAAAAAAATCTTAAAAAAAAAGAAACAATGGTCATATGGCAGGGAAAGGAGTTAATTGACATGATGGGGAAAACATGAAATCTCAGAATAATAATCATATCTAATTCATAATGAGTGTCTTCTAGATCTCAGGTATCATTCTAAGTTGTGTTTATTAATTCATTTAATTCATACAGTGCCTCTGTAGTAATTGCTACTGTCTTTTCTATTTTACCAGTAATGGACATAAGGTACAGGACAGTTGGAGTAGCTGAAATTAGAGAGCAAGTAATAGAGCTGGATTTCACATGCAAGTTTACAGTCTTCATACAGCTGTCCATGATGGTGAGCTGCCATGAGAAACTATGTTGAGTGGAAACTTTAAAAATTCTAATAATTATTACTGAAGAAACTTGAGGGACACCTGGGTGGCTCAGTAAGTTAAGCATCTGCCTTCGGCTCAGGTCACTATCCCAGAGCCCTGGGACTGAGTCCTGCATCGGGCTCCTTGCTCAGTGGGGAGGCTGCTTCTCCCGTGGCCTGCCGCTCCCCCTCCTTGTGCTCACTCTAACAAATAAATAAAAAATCTTAAAAAAAAAATAAAGAAACGTGAATATGATGACATCTGAAGAAACAAGGATCAGAAACAATTTCTAAAGAGAAGAGTCACTATAGAAATCTGAGCAAAGTTCTCAAAATCCAAACTTTGCCAAAAGAAAAAAAAAAAATCCCACAGGTTTCAATAGATTATCCATGATAAATTTCTCAACAGTACCCAAAGAATCCAGCCAATCACACTATACTGATTAAATAATTTATTATGCTGAAACACAGAAAATGACTTTATAGTAAAATTAAAATTAAATGGAAATTGATTATTTAAAAAATACTGTATAAAGGAAGCAAAATGAAGAAAGCTTAACTTTATCAAAAATTTTTGTATAAAGGAAGTGAAACGAAGAAAGCTTAACTTTATCAAAAATTCCATATATGTGTGTGTGCATTTTCATACATCATTCTCAGAAAACACAGCAGAAATATCAAAATTACAGCAGAGAATTAATTTTAGCATCAGACTCCTAACAAAGGAAAATAAATGAATTGGGTCCCCAGAGAACTTTCCTCTCACTTTCTGTGAAGTGAATTTCAAACTTGAAAACCTTGTAAAAAATATGGGAGAAGGTCTTAAACATATATACCAAGAAATTTTGAATCATTGTATTTCTCCACATATCATTGTTCTGACAGTAATATTGTTTTAGAAATCCTAGATTTACATTAGTTTTTAGAAATAAAACTCTATTTAAATAAAATTATATGAGGCTCCCCAGTTCGCTTTAAGTAGAGCTTTCTGTTAAAGTAGTAATGTGGATCCCAGATCTTGCCCTTTTGCCTTTCTTCTCACCCAGTAGGTCACAGAAAGAAAAAACATAAATGCATTTTTTGAAATAATCCAGCTCCAATGAAAATAAATACAATGAATTTACATGTTCTAACATGGAAAATTGTCTTCAGCATATCAAATGAAAATGCATTTTGAAGAGCAATACATATAATATGAGCTTTTAAAAAATAAAAATGGCAAATGGAAGGGTGTATGTGTATGTGTGAGTGTGTCTAGAAAACTGTCTGACAGAACATTTATTACAATGTTAACAGTGGTTGCCTTAGGGAAGTAAGTTACAGAATTTAAACAGCACACTTTTGTATTGTTTCAACTGTTTACAGTGGAAAATGTATTACTTTATAATAAATACATAGTTTTAAAAGAAAACACTGCTCCATGCTGTCACAGTGATGACTTAAAAATAGATATTTACTTATACTCTTGTTCAATATAAGTCAAGTTCAAATAACCTAGCAGCAAGCTCTTGAGGTCTGAGTGAGGAATGTTATGTAAACCCCACACATACTTTTCGCCTGTCAAAATACCCTGTCTTTTTGAACAGTAGTGCTCAAAATCTAGGTTCAGCTCTCTTTGATCCCAAAGATAAGAATTTTAGTCAAGATGACAATTCTTGAGATCAGTCATTATCACTTTGCTCATGGAGAGAACAGTATCCTCAAGAATTACATGAATTAATAGAACATATTTAAGTAAGGGTAGGAACATTTTTTAAACTGTGTTTTAAATGATGATTTCACTTTATAATTACCAGCTTATTAGAACTCAGGGAAATAAGAAATACAGGATCTAGCAAAAAAAATTCCCTTTAACTCTGCATGTTCGTTCCTTAGCTTCAAGCCATAGAATATAGTAGAGCAACTAAAAAAAGTGTTGATTGAGTACAGTCACCTTATACTTACAAAATCATGATATTTTATATGTCACAGATAGAATGCTAAATTTTTCCTTGAAATAATACCTCTTTATTTATTTTATTTATTTTTATTATGTTCAGTTAGCCACTGTATAGTGCATCATTAGTTTTTGATGTAGTGCTCAATGATTACGTATAACACCCAGTGCACATCACAACACATACCCTCCTTAATACCCATCACACTGTTACCCCCTCCCCCCACCCCGCTCCCTTCTGAGACCCTCAGTTAGTTTCCTGGGGTCCATAGTCTCTCATGGTTCATCTCCCTCTCTGATTTCTCCCCCTTCAGATTTCCCTCCCTTCCCCTGTAGTCCTCCATGCTATTGCTTATGTCTTTTCATTTACTTATGAACTTATATCCCCTTTCAAGTCAGCTATAAATGGTATACCCTAGCAAAAGTAATATAAAGGAAGATGGAGGTGTCACAGACGAACATTAAGATAGCTTCGATATAAATCTGTCGAAGTGAAACAAATGGGCTGATACTCATTCACAAATTCAAGTATTCATTTCTAATTATTTACTGACTAGATGTGCTACACTATGCTAGTTATCGAGCTGACCAACAGTACATGTCCAAATCTAAAAATAACCTGCCTTTTACTTCTGTCTTTGGTATCTAACCTTACGCCTGAGATTTAGTATCTGGTACAACAGTTTGTTGTCATTGTTGTTGTTATACCTAATTAAATTCAACTAAATTTATTTGAATTAAATGCACACACTGTGGCTACTGGTCTCCAGTATCTCAAAACATAGAGAATCAAAAATATATTTAAAGCACAAATGAGATAGTCCCATATAAGCAAGCTTGGCCACCAGATCTCAGAAAATCTGACTTTGATAATGATGATGACTTGCTCTCCTAATCCACATTACCAGCAGTAATTGGTCACAACTTTAATGAGGCTTCTGCTTCTTTGTTTCCCAGACTCTAAAATTAGGTAATTATTTGAAACCCAGTAACTGAACTCATAGACTTCCTATGTATCCAAAACTAATTCAAATTCTGGTTACATGGCTGTACCCACAATAATTCCACTTGAAAAACTGACATGATGATAGATTTGGGATTTGGAGGATGTAGGGAGAAGTTGGTAACTTTTCCATCAACACAAGAAGAAGAAAGAACGAAGAAGGCAAATGAGGAGTTACATATACCCCTACTTACCTTAAAGGACTTGTTTCGAGACATATTGAAGAGGAAGGTCATGGCTGGTGGCTAACCAATATGAACTAATGGAAAGGTTTTTGAGACTCACTACAAGTTATGCTACCAATTCAGAATGGCTTTACCCTGCAGAGTGACATTTCTTTATGACACTTATGGCAGAGGGTGCAGTCATTGCCATGGCTGATGGGTGGACCAAAGTGGGGAAATGTGAGCTGACTTATTTTTGGCTTGTGTGTTTCTGACTTCATAGATCTGCCTGGCATAACCAAGGAAGACTAAGGATTTTGGTGGGGTGGAAAGGCTGAGGCCCAGCCTGAGCAGCTGAGAGCCAAATGCTAATGTGCTCTAATCTTACCAATAGGTTGAAGATGGAGATCGTGAACATTGATATTACCGACATACTCCTACTTCCCTGCAGACTATTTACTCCCTGGGTCCTAGCTCATCTATCTCACAATATTTGGTTCCTGATCGTGTCTTTTGAACATTTATTTTTGGCAAAAATATTCCTCAGGAGAAATAAAATTTAGAGATATTATTGGAAAAAAAGATAAGTCGATTTTATCAGTTAGTAGGTTTGAGTTATTTTTTTAATAACCTGTGCTTTGCAATAAAAGGAAAATATAAAGTGTCCTTGGGGTCTAGAAAGACCCAAGTGTTTAGACCATTTCTAATAAACATCATTCTTCATAATTCTGAGGGTGTAATAGATTTCAGGTGAATAAGATCCAAATAATACAAGGGAAAGAATGATAAAGAACTTATAAATGGATCCAGTCTGCTTATTTAGAGATCCTCTTTGTTTTTTTTTTAAAGAATTTTTTAAAAATTTTTTTATTTGACACAGAGAGAGTGAGCACAAGCAGGGGGAGCGGCGGGCAGAAGCAGAGGGAGAAGCAGACTCCCCACTGAGCAGGGAGCCTGATGCAGGACTTGATCCCAGGATCCTGGGATCATGACCCAAGCCAAAGGCAGATGCTTAACGACAGCCACCCAGACGCCCTAGAGATTTTCTTTCTTCTTATGGAAAAACTGATTAGTCAATGAAAACTATATGGGATAAAATATGTACATAAAGAAATAGTAATAAATCTTATCCTGAGAATAAAAACAGAGATTACCTCGTCAGTTTTGTAAATTTGCTACATTTGGAACTCTCAAGTCTGCTATTATGCAACCTCTCTGGATGATTCATTCATGTATTTAAAAAGAAAAAAAAACATTTGGGTAGCTATATTTTAGTCATGCACCATGATAATTAAAGCAAAACAGACATTCTCTACACAAGGACGTTATAATCCAAAAACAGAACTAAACTTTAAGATAATAGCCACACTTAAATTGTAAAATTAGAGTTGTGTTTGAAAAAGTTAGGATGCATAGTTCATATTGTAGTGGGGAAATTTGATTCCTTCAGATAGAGGAGGGGTAATGGAAGGAATGGAATATTTGAGCTGAAAAATGAAGGCGTTGATTATTGATATTTGGAGAGGAGAAAAAATCATGCAGGCAGACGATCTGAATCTACAAATCCCTTGTAGGTATAATGAGGAAAAAAACACCTGTGGATGCAATCAAGCAGTTGACAAAAAGAAGACTAGAGAGGGTCAATTGAGACATTGATTCTAGAATCATTCTCCTGCCACTGATTGTGACTTCGGTAGCTGGTGTTGTAAAGAAGCTATTGCACAGAATATCAATTTAGCTTTTTGAGCTTCCTGGACACATATTGTGATCTTGACAGCCTTAGTAATCTTTTAGTCAACTGTATTAATTTTACTCACAGCAAAATCTGCTTTATATTACATACAACAGAATAACCTAAGGACAGAATATGTGAATGGCTCCACCACATATGAACCTTATAAGAACCATATAAACAATGGAGCTTCACTAGATTTCATGAATTTGAGGCCATCTTCCTATATATTTATTAAAACAATGATTAGTTTTCTTACTCAGCTCATAAACGTGCAAGCAGCATGAGAAAGATGACAATCAGCCCAGGTGCACAGCCAGCGCTGATTAGTAAGCAGATCTAAAGCCGGAAGCTAAAGGCGTATACCTCTGAAAATGGATTTCAAGTTTCTATCAGTCCAAGAAAGGTATTTATGGACTAGAAACTGTGATACAGTTATCTAGATCTTCATATCTCTACATAGAAATGGTCTTGAACTGGGAAAAAAAAGAAACAAATAATAACATGCATCTTCTATAGTTACAACAATCCTTTGTAACACTGTATTAAAGGCACTAAACAGGGAATGGCAGAGATGCATGGACCCTTATAATTCAAATGTGGAAACAAAGGGACAGAAAGAAGGAACTTAACATAAAGTTTCATATCTAATTAGTAACAACAATGAAAAAAGACTAGAACACTTGTCTCTAGTACAGAGTCCTTGGAATTTTTCAGTCTTCTTGTGATATCAAGTCTTAAAACTCATTATTATCTTAAAGTATGAAATACGAACTCAACAGCAAGAAATATGAATCTAAAAAAAATTCAACACTGGTTGATCAGAGAGGCATGGAATAGATGTAGGCCCAAATAAAATAAAAATCAGTATTAATGTATATTTGCATTTTAAACCTTCTCTCTGTTAACAAATAATCATGTTTCATTGCAATTATTAATATGTCATTGTAAGAAAGGTATATCATATCTATAATTATATATGGTTCATAAAATTGTGACATCCATGAAATAGAATATCAATTGTAATATGCCTTTTATTTGTTACACATTTTTGGAGAATCAACTCAATTAGTTTTCATGATTAGCTCCAAAAATTGAATTCTGCAAGTTATAGCTCAATGTGTAATGGGTGACTTAATGGATATATTAAAACAATAATTTAAACAAAATAAAACTCTGAAAATGAAGCCATTGACATGCAACATAGTAGAAAGTAAATAGGTGATTATTTTAGTGAGTATAAAACTAACAGAAAAAAGAGAAAGAAATTAGATCATGAAGATAGGGAGGTTTATTTTCAGTATCTCTGTGCTGTCCATCCTAAATTTCATAGAGCATTTTATTATCCTTTCTAGTTCCCACCTAGCCTGGGCTCTAATACTGTCCTTTAATTCATCCTATACCATAGAGCAATAAACCAAATGTATTTAATATATTTGTCTTTATTAACTTACAAGAGTTTTAGCAACTTCCTGAATTACCCATATTGCGTGCTTGAATTTTTTAGGAAGACAATGTTTAAACAAAATAAATATATACTGGTAGAATTTCAATTCTGTGCCAGGTTTTTGGAAGGGGAAAAGGAACTAAGGTTTTTGAGCATCCATTATATATGAATGACAAGCTACAAGGTGATTCATGTCTAAAATTTTATTTAAATTTCATATCAATTCTGTGAGGTAGGTGTTATTATCCTGTTTATAGATGAGGGTATTGAGACTTTAGTAACTTAGCTTACCTGCATAAGGTAATGATCATGGTCTATTTGACCTCAAAGATCATGCTCTTTCTCGTACGTGAAATACTTTATTTATAGCTTATTTTTGAAGTGTGCATAACAAAAATGAGTGACTAATATTTCTGAAAATTATGTTCATTATAAACAGGTAATGTAGGCAGCCTAGCTCTTTAGATAATTATTTTCTTCTTTATGATTAAGAATCATTTCTGCTCACTGTAAAAAATGGAAAGTAAGATTCAGTTGATATAATTTGGTTCCTTCTCAATGCTTTCTATGTTAGAAGATGGTAACACCAGTCAGAAACCAAAAACGTAGAAGTCATTCTTGTTTTCTCCTCCTTCCTCATCACCATTATCCATTACAAGTTCTACAGTATAGATCTTTAAAGTATGCCTGGAAATGGTCAATTCGTTCCTTTCTCTACTCTCACACCCACCAGGACAACTGCAACCAAGGGGTCTCTCTCATCTAATCATGCTCTCCTGTTCATTCTCCTCTCAGCAGCCAGACTCATATTTAATAAAACAAAAACCAAGTTGAATTACATCATTGTGTTTTTGTTAACAGGAAATATTAGGTACTTGGTAGGAAAATACTCCATTGATGTTTTTATTTGAATTTCATCTTTAAACAAAGGGGTGAAATGGAAATTGTATCTTATTTTTTATGATTCTATGGTTATATTCTATGTACGTTTATGCATTTTGATCTTTCTACAATTTTATAATTTGCCTAAACTTCTTTTATATAAACCTATGTGTTTGCTACCAGTTCTGTTTGTCTTTTAACTCCATTTATGACTTTTTGACATGCAGGACTTCTTAGCATTTATGTGGACAAAGGATTTCCTTCTGGGGGGGGTGTGTTTGTGTGTGTGTGAGTGATGGACTTAACACTTAAAAAAATCCTTTCCCATTAAATACTCAGTTGCACAATTTATAATTTTTTTACATTCAATGGTTCTAATTTTGTTTTTACATTTCAGTTGTCTTTATAAATGTTGCACTTAAAGTGTTAATGCAATTCATAGGTATTTTAATTACCTGCTGCAACATTTTAATAATTTTCACATCAAAATTTATTTCAGAGATAAACATATCCTAGTAAAATTTTCACGGTTATTTTACTAAGTATCTTAAAAGATGACAGTAAAATGATACTTTTAAGGCTTTGGCAGGTAAATGATTTTGAATTGCTTGCATTGTTAGTATTTTACTTAGGATTTGTGCTTCCAAATTCTTAATGGTAGGATTCTTTGTGGTTTCTTTGTCAGATTTTATGCCAGTATTCATGCCTCTCAATAAATTTACATCAATTTTCATAATTGCCTAGGCTAAAACTTAACTGAAATTTTAGGAAACACAATTTTCTTTATCCCTTACATAGACCTTACCATCATGGAATAGGCAGGTACAGCCTTTGAGAATTCAAAGAATAGAAATAAGGGAACTAGTGTTGTACTAATTCCATTTCTACGTCTTTAAATTTTGTTTACCATAGCAATTAGCAGTACAGCTATAGAGTTGACAAAAATGTGAACACTGCTTAAAGAGAGCTATACTAACATAGTACATGTTGTGATAGAAAAGGACAGCCTTATATTCTTCAGTAAAATTTGAAGAAATCAAATGTAGATTTACTAAATGATGCTTTAACTTTCTTGCTATGTACAGAAAACTATTACAAAAATCCAACTTATTACTAAAATTCATGTTGGAAAAATATTGTTCCTCTAGAAAAAAATCTGAATTTTCAAGCCCAGGGCTTTCTATTTTCTCATCATAAGTTGTATTGAATAGCATATTTCATTTTTTTAAAGATTTTATTTATTTACTTGCGAGAGAGGGAGAGAGGGAGCTAGAGAGCAGGAGTGGGGGAGGGGAGGCAGAAGCAGACTCCCTGCTGAGCAGGGAGCCCAATAAGGGGCTGGATCCTGGGACTCCAGGATCATGACCTGAGCCAAAGGCAGACTCTTAACCGACTGAGCCACCCAGGGACCCCAACAGCATATTTTAAAAATAAAATAAGATATCTTAGGGATACAATTTTACCACTACAGCATATTGCTGTGATTTTTGCATAGCTTTTGAAAAGTTTATATGTAGCATGGGAATTATACCCTCTTTAAAAGTTTCACGGAAACCAGAATTAAAATCTCCTGGGTTTATAATTGGTCATTATTGGAGATAATTCTTGGATAAAGTTTCAAACAATCCCATATTGCTTTTCCCACAAAGCATTTTATTTCTTCATTTGGTGATTTTTTTCCCAGAGAAGTGTTATCTAAGATTTTTGTATGTACTTGCACAAAGATGTACATGTTTTTCTCATATCATTTATTGCCTCTGAATCTGTTATTTTATTTCCTTGTTATTTTGAATATTATTTTTCCTTCCTTCTACTCAGATCCAGAATGCAGTCACCATTAACATCCTTACTTCTGATAGTCTCATTGATGGGTTCCTTGTATCATACTCATACAGATATTTTTTACATTAGTGCCTTTTTGTTTAATAGTAAAAATACTATTTGTTGCTTAGTAGTAAAAAATACTCTTATTTTTGACATGATTTTTAAAACTCTGAGCTTTGTTTCTTTTCAAGAACTATTTTTATTTTTTGTCTTATGTTCTGACTCAAAATCCAGATGTATTTAGGCTTCCTCTAGTCCAAAGATGGTGACATATCCAGGTTTATTATAGCCTCTTCAATATGATTTATAAATGGAATAATTTGTATATTTTTATTTCTTTTATTTTTTCAAGTTTTTATTTAAATTACAGTTAGTGAACACACTAATTATAATAATAATTTCAGGTGTGGAATTTAGTGATTCACCACTTACATACAACACCCAGTGCTCATCACAAGTGCCCTCCTTAATACCCATCACCCATTTAGTCCATCCCCTGCCCAACCCCCATCCAGTAACCCTTACTTTGTTCTCTAGAGTTGAGAGTCTGTTTCCTGGTTTGTCCCTCTTTTTTTCTTTTTTTCCCCTATGTTCATCTGTTTTATTTCTTAAATTCTATGATATGAGTGAAATCATATGGTATCTGTCTTTCTCTGACTGAATTACTTTGCTAGCATAATGCTCTCTAGCTCCATCCACATCATTGCCAATGGCAAGATTTCATTCTTTCTTATGGCTGAGTAATATTCCATTACACACACACACTATACATATACAGTAAACTCTTAAGTGATACAGAAAGTAAAAAAAAACAACAAAATTTTGAGCAAGAGAGAGAGAGGGAGGGAAAGAGAGAGAGAGATCATGCAAGTGAAGGGAGGAGCAGAGAGACAGGGAGAGAGAGAATCCCAAACAGGTTCCACACCCTGTGCAGAACCCAACACGGGGCTCAATCCCACGACCCCGAGATCATGACCCAAGACGAAATCAAGAGTCAGGCACTTAACCGACTGAGCCACCCAGGCGCCCCCAGAAATAAATATTTTAATTAAAGATTTATGATATTTATCACATCAATATGGATCAAATTTTTAAAGGTATAAATCTATAAAATAGTTAGCCTTAAGCATTTGTGGAAGATAATTTTAAAAATACTATGTTACTATAATCAAGAGATTAACTCCATGTTAGGTCATTTGGCACATGGAGGGGCCTAGGCTTTGGAACCAGAAAGACATTGGTTCAAATTCTGCTTCCATTACTCTTTAGCAGTTTGTCTATAAATAGGGATATTGATCCTGATTTGGATGTGGAGAGGGGTAAAGGAGATGTTGTATGCAAAGTGCCAGGCACATGGCAACAGTAGAATAAAAGTTAATTGCTGCCCTCAAACTTTATTTGATAATTCAGGAGACATCATAATAGCATTGAATCATGATAAAAATCCTAGGCAAAAAGGGGGATGAGGGGGTAGAAAATAAGAAGATAGTTTTTGGTTTTAAAATGCTGGTTACCAGTGTTTTTGACATTTCACAAAACAAATTAGAGTAAAGTCTAATGTGAAATTGGTTAAATTGTGCATGATTTTCTATCTGCTCTCCCCAGAGATCAGTGCTGTAATGTGCTGCACTTTCCTGATGGCTGTAATCCTAAATGGAATAAGTCAATCAGAGAAAGACATGTATCATATGACCTCACTGATATGAGGAATTCTTAATCTCAGGAACAAACTGAGGGTTGCTGGAGTGGTCGGGGGTGGGAGGGAGGGGGTGGCTGGGTGATAGACATTGGGGAAGATATGTGCTACGGTGAGCGCTGTGAATTGTGTAAGACTGTTGAATCACAGATCTGAAACAAATAACGCAACATATTTTAAGAAAAAAGAAAAAGAAGAAGATAGCAGGAGAGGAAGCATGAAGGGGAGTAACTCAGAGGGGGAGACGAACCAGGAGAGATGATGGACTCTGAAAAACAAACTGAGGTTTCTAGAGGGGAGGAGCGTAGGGGGATGGGTTAGCCTGGTGATGGGTATTAAAGAGGGCACATTCTGCATGGAGCACTGGGTGTTATGAACAAACAATGAATCATGGAACACTACACCAAAACAAATTATGTAATATATGGTGATTAACATAACAATAAAAAAATTTTAAAAAAAAGAAGTAAGACTTCGAAATGACTAGAATAGAAACGACTGGAATTGCTTTATTTCTTTTGACAGTAAGTTTTGTACATTCTTGGCACACACAGCTATTATTAGAACAACAGGATTTAGAACTAAAGGAGAGGTTTTTATTATTTATTTAAATATTCAAAAATTGTAAGATGCCTTATTTTCCTGTTTG
This sequence comes from Zalophus californianus, assembly GCF_009762305.2. Classification (NCBI taxonomy): domain Eukaryota; kingdom Metazoa; phylum Chordata; class Mammalia; order Carnivora; family Otariidae; genus Zalophus; species Zalophus californianus. Next base: position 77,555,871 of record NC_045605.1, read on the forward strand.
TTCAGGTATACAATGTGTCCCATATGCTACTGGAGTCATTTTGTGAGTTTGAACAAGTCACTAAGCAGCCTCAACTTCCAGAACTGTCTGGAATCATACTACTTAGAGTAGGATCTTGGTTAATAACTCATCAGATATAGAACCTTAGGCAAGATACTTAACTACTTTGTGTATCAGTTTGCTAATCTTTAAAAGAGTGGTAACTGTAGTCCTGACCTCAGAAAATTGTTGTAAATTTTAAGTGCAGCACTGTAGTACTAAGAACAAAGCTTGGCCAAGAATGGGTGATCAACAATTGTTAGATATTATTTCTTCCCTTGAAAAAACAAATCTCTAGAACAATCTCTAACTTTAACATAAATTTTCTAAGATTCTAATTCTGCTTTATCTTTTCCCTCCATAAAACATTTTATAATGCCTGTGTTTTAAACTCCAAGTTAGTTGTTATGTTTGTTTAAATGCTTTACTTGAATTTGAATTTCACACTCCATATTTTTGTATGAAACTTGATCCCCTCTTACAAGTGTCATTGATTTTACCTCCTAATGATGCTAATAAAGATACATAACCACAATGTCCATTATCACAATACATAAAATTAATCCATTCTGTCTCAAATGCCTTGATATATGGTGAGTTCTGTTTGAATTTATGAATTACATTCTTTTACCTTATTCTCCCTTAGAGACTAACTCTATGGTGTTTTACATAAGAGAACAAAAAAAAAGAACAGAAGTACTTGTCATCTCTAAAAGACATTTTTTTTGATTCTCATCTTCCCACCTACATTTATACTAATGGTGAGAAGAGAAAAAGAAAGAAAACGGGAGGGGAGGATTATGTCCTCTCCAATGATTCATTCATCACTGATGAATCGTCAAGATTCTCCCCCAAGTGTATACAGGCAGATTTGAACAGATTTGGGTGTCTCAAAGACAGATAAGCGATTCAGAAGTCAATGAGTTCTATCTTGTGTTTGTTATTATTTGTTTGTCTTTCACCACCATTCTGCTGGGTAAAACTCTGTCACGTGAATTTTCTTGAATTCAGCCGTTGAAGCCACCACCCTCTTCTCCCTGGTATAGCCTCTACGCAGCCATGTTTTTCTCTGTGTTCTGGGTTCATTGCAGGATTTTATATTATCATCCTTTCTCTGGCCAAGTCCTCATTTAATGCTTACCATTTTTAGCTAGTTCCCTTTGCTGCCATTATTTTATGTCATTTAGGGAGAAATTCAAGTATTTTTGTATAGAATTTGCTTCAGTCCATCTCCACTTAAAAATAAAATTTCCACTATCCTTCAAAACTAGAGATGCAATCGTTACAAAATTAAACAATTAGAATATGATAAAGATTCCAACAAGATGAATATTTCTCCCAAAGTCCTTTCACAAAATATTGATGTCTTAGAATTCAGTCTTTATGCTTACTGTTTTAAAATGCACTGGCTGACGCTAGTGAGACTCACGTAAGAAGTCTGAGTGTGTGTGTTTCTTTTGCACATGCCATGCCAAACATCCATTTTAATTCTGACATTTAGCAATTCTGATATGAAGCAATCTTGGGTTGCAGAAAAAAGAAACACATAAAACATTACATATCAAACTATAAAGATGATAACTTTCCACTCCAGTGTCTATTGCACTGAAACTCTAGTTTCAAATCTCATCTTAGAATTAATAATCAAAATCCATTTAGTACCATATATTTAAATTCTGATTATGAGACATAACTTTCATCAAGTTACAGAAATATGTATAAAATAATATTAGCTTAAATTTATTATATAATTGAGTTTATGGAATTTGTTAGCCTGAGATTTTACTGTGTCTTGGTTTATTCTTTTCATTTTTGTATTTTTGATTTGTTTTTGTTCATTTTATTTATTTTTAAAGTTTTCATTTAAATGTTTTATTTGTTTTGTTGGTTGCATGCATGTAGGGGGGTGTGAGAATTTGTGTTTTAGAAGTGTATGTCAATAATCACAGTTACGTTTGAGAGATAGTGAGGCAGTTCCTAAGATTACGGGCTCCCTGTTGAATGGTGTGGGAATGGAACCAAAGCTGCTCCAAATCTGAAGTGTTACATTTCCTTATTTGTTAAACAACAGCTGTATGTCTTTCTTTCCCCTAGATGGCATGCTAATTTTTTATAATTCTAGGTATTTATCATCTATCAATTTGGGGTATGGGTGAAGAACTCAAACTCTAAAACACTGGATTGAGGGAGTGCCTGGGTAGCTCAGTGGGTTAAGTGGCAGCCTCTTGATTTCAGCTCAGGTCATGATCTCGGGGTCCTCGGATCCAGTCCCACGCTGAGCTCTGTGCTCAGCAGGCTTCTGCTTGAAGATTCTCTCTCCCTTCTCCCTCCCCCCTCCCTCCACTCACACACACACACTCTGGCTCTCTCTGGCATAAATAAATCTTTAAAAAATAAAAAAAAATAAAATAATAAAATATTGGGTTGAATGTCACAGTCACTGAGATATCATAAGAAAAATAAGTGAGGACCTTAAAAAGCAAAAATGCTGATACACAGGTCAAGATGGAAATGTGACTCCTCCTGAACACTTCCTGGGTATGAGAATGTTGGTAAGAGGTGGAAATCAAAAAGGAAAAATAGTTCACAGTTTTTAGGTGATTTTTATTATTTTTATTAAGAATCTTTGAGAAATTTTATCTGAATTAAAGTGTGTCCATTGCCATACTCCCATAGTGTTTAGACTGGTGACATAAGTTAATATATTCTACAAGGTTCAGTGAGCCATATCTTCTTTTAAATTACCTCCTGTTCTAAAGGATGCCAGCTATGGAAATAAATAAAATCTTAAAGAAAGAAATTTAAGTACAGCAAAAGTTTTATAATAAAGTATATCCAGTTATGATGTAAAAGCACAATTATGTGTGGTTTCATTTTCTCTCCATGTGTTGTTATAAAACGATGTGTCTAAAATGCACTAGAGTTTCTTTCTCTGTTAGGTTTCCACATGTGTCCCACACTATTATATGTGTAACACACAGTGGAGGAATAAAATGTGTGCAAAAGCAAGGAAAAGAAGTGATAGCTTCATAACCGAAATGTTACCGATATTAGCCCTTGTGTCTTGCAGGAAATTCTAGAATGTACCGCTAGGGGAGAAAAGATAAACATTAAACTATATTTGATCAGAAACACTCTTTTATTACTGAAAGTAACAACGATGCTGCCAGATCTGATACCTACATGCTGACTTAGACTCAATATTAAATGGGAAAATAATGATTTTATTGTTCTCCTTTGAGGTAACATGGTATCTTGATTTCTGAAGAAAAGTAATCCTAAAAAAAGTGCTGACCAGCTTTCAAACTGGTCAATAACAAATACTTATTCTGCACTAAACAGTTTGCTAAGTGCTTAATAAACTCTTGTTTATTAAATTAGTTCAATAATCATTCATATAGGAGATAGGTACCACTAACGCTGTTTCATAGACATCAAGGTTCATATCTTAAGATCTCTGAAATCAACGTTTATCTTACAAGTAATGATATCTTATAAGCAATGATATTTTATAACCGATGTTGGCCAGGGGCCAGCTATGATATGGTTGTTGATGCCTAAGCATTAATAACCATCAAGAGTAGCAATATCAAAATTTGTGGACTGGGTATCAAAAGCTTGAAAGAAAATCCAAGAGGCAATACTTAATCATTATTTTAAACTTGAGGGACCAAACAGTTGTGAAAAGGGGAGGTAGTGAATCAAATATGTTTATAAACATTGCTAAAATTGAAGTAAAAAATAGGCTAGATTTAGTTCATTTCAAAGTCAGTTTAGGAGCTCGGTACCATTTTGTTTTTAAATATTTTATGAATTATCTTGAGATGTTGTATCACCAATGTTATTTATGGCACAAAAGATGGCATTGTATGTACAAACAAGGAGATCAATCAATTTGAGTTGAAAATTGAGTCCTAATCAATAGTTTGCTTATATTTTTCTTTTATATATACACTAGTGTTATATATTTTTTAAAGATTTTATTTATTTATTTGACAGAGAGAGACACAGCGAGAGAGGGACCACAAGCAGGGGGAGTGGGAGAGGGAGAAGCAGGCTTCCTGCCAAACAGGGAGCCCGATGGTGGGGCTCGATCCCAGGACCCCGAGATCATGACCTGAGCTGAAGGCAGATGCTTAACAACTGAGCCACCCAGGCGCCCCTATACTGGTGTTATATTATAAAACCTCTACCTAATAAAGACTAAAAGAATTATCCCAATCAGTATAAAATAAAAATAAAGTTGAACTGGCCAATTTTTTTCCTTAGAGGTATATCAAAAAATGGAGTACCTTACAATCAAAAGTGTTTCAGAGTAGATAAAATATTATATTCCTATTTTATTGATGGGAAAGCTAAAGTTTAGGAAGGCTAAGCCACTTGGCAATTCTGAGACCTCACAAACAGAGAATAGCTAATATAAACAAAAGGTAAAAACCTAATTTTTAATCTATGCCATAACATAATTAAGCCAACTTAGCATAAAGATTTAGTTGCCAAAGGAGACAAATTACTTAAAATGCCTGCGGTTTGCTCCTGGGGAACGGATTTCTGACTCAATTACACTGCAGGAGGAGGAAAAAGAACAGACTAAAACCCTGGACTAGAAGTGCTTGCTCTGCCCTTGACCTCTGACCTTAGTCTCAACCGATGGGTTGCAGAAAAGAGCATGAAATTACCTCCAAATCATTTTTTGCCCTATGTTCTCTTGTTCATTCTTCCCTGTCAGACCAAAAATGTAAATTAGATAGCCTAGTATTAAGTGAACAATCTATGGCATTAGACTGGATTTTTAATCTTAAAATATAAAATCTCATGTTCAAGAAACTTTTCAATTCCAATTATTTTCTAAGTATGGTATTCATTTTCACTGGGCCTTCACATTTGCTGGTCCATCTGCCTAAAGCCCTTTACCTCTGATTCTCTCCCTTTGGTTCAAGCCTCAGCTCAAAAAAAATGTTTCTTCTTTCTTAGAGCCTTCCTTGTCATGCCCCTGCTCATCTTGATAGGGTTATGTCCTCTCTGTGTCTCGAAATACGAATGCAATGGCCATACAAGTGTTATATTTTAGCATGCTCTGCCCCTCTTCTAAATCTCTGTACCCAGCATGTTGTAGGCCTTCTGTAAGTTATCAGAGAATGTTAAATGAAAAGGGAAATAGTAAAAGATACTTTGATCTTATAAACTTACGCTGCATTATTTTCTGTAGTTGATCAAATCACCTAACACAAAATAATATGAATTTTGAAACAAATTAAGAAAATAGTTCTGGATGAAGCACTAAGGAAGAGATTTTGTCCTATCCTTCACAACGTAGAAATGCAGGGATTTAGCAGGGAGATGAGGATGTGGGTTTATCCACTGAAGCAATTTCTGGTCAAAAATGGAAAGGTTTTTCATTTCTTTAAAAATACTAGGGCAAGACTGCAATTCAGTCACCTTGGTTAACTTATCTTAGCAGAGGTGCCTGAGGGTCTATGATCCACTTGAGATTCTTACTGTAGCTTGATTAAAAATATATTACAGAGCTGAGAGTGATAAAAATGTTTCATTTTCTTCATTCGTTATATAATAAATGTTTATTGGAGAGATTGAGGTATTTCCTTCAAGAGAAAAGTGATGGAAGTAATCATTTGGCTTACTACGGTCCTTCCAATGGATTTCTGGTATTTGGCTCCGTATTTTATGTTGTTCTTTGTGAACAGTACATAAGGAATAGTGAGATGTTCCCCAAGATCTTGCACATAAAAAAAAAAAAAAAAATAGAGTTGACCTCTGAGATTTAAACTAATCAAAACTGCAGACAATGGGATGAGACAGAAAGTTCACTAAACCCACTGGAACTACTATCCAGATTATTAAATTGAAAGAAACATAGTCTTAGAAAAAGGAAATGACCAACTTAGAAAATTAAGTTTAGATGATCCCCATCCCTGCATTTTCTTGAATCCTTTACTACTACAACTGCATGTCCTTGCTATTCTGCCTTCCCCAAGGCTCCCATAAAATGAAAGTCCATGTATGTGAGTGTGTGGGTGGAGAAGAGAGGAGGTCATCTTATTCCAGTACAAGAATAAAGGTCACTTGAGCCTCGGTAAATTCCTCAAGTTAAAGTCCATTGTGAGGACTCCTTGAGCTGACATTTTGTTGGTGGAAACACTTCCTCTAACTTACCACTGCTGGTCTCCTTTACTGACATCATTGTTCTTTTGATTTTTATCCTAAAAAATGTATGTGACTGCATCCCATATATTTGCCTCTTTTTTTTCAAGGCACAAAAATTAGTAACTATCTCCATACAGTGATTGCCATTATATCACCCTTCTAGAATCCAAAACACGCATGTGATATTACAAATGGGCTGAAATTCAGCTACTAACCATGTTTCCAAAGTATAATTTACCACATTCCCCTCATCATCTGAGCGCTTACATCTTACATGTTGCAAATTGCCGTATCATTCAACAAATTCACTTAACAGAATCATAGAATCAAAAATTAGAAGGGAACAATACAGCTATCTAATTTAACTTTCCACCCAATATTTAATCTTGTACAATTTCTTCAAATTGTAAAGTGAGGGCTGAACCTTGAGGAGCCTATTAATGAGACACTGGTGTAGCCTGTTGCATCAAAAGATCTGTTTGCAAAATTGTATATCTCTAGAGCTTCCAACACCTGTTACCAGGTCATGACATAAGGTATACAGAATGTTAAATGTTTTTCTGCAAGTGTACTTCCCCAGGCTGAACTCTGCCCTGGTTTTTAATTTGTTCCTTAAATAGTTCTCACACATCTCTAGCCTAGCTGATTGCTTTTGAATACATTTTATTTCATTTACATGGTTCTTATAAAGAACAGTTCTCTCTAATAATTGTGTTATCTCAAGGATATTCTGATAACAGACACAAAGTGGAGTGGTACCTATTTAAAAAAATTTTTTTTTTCTTAAGCTCTACACCCAACATGGGGCTTAAATTCACAACCCTGAGATCAAAAGTTACATACTCCAATAACTGAGCCAGTCAGGCACCACCACCCCCACCCCACACCCCTGAGTGGTACCTATTTTTATGTAACACTCCCACCACCTTTGCTGGCACCATTATTTAGGTGACTGGGCAAGATTGGCCCATCATACCATTGACAGATACCACATTTATTGCCAGCTAAAGCCCCTAAGTGTTCTCATTTCCTGAAGTGAATCGTGTGAACCCTGTCTTCTTCATCCTATAGTTACATAGCACTTAGATCAAGTGAGGAACCTTGTCTTTCCCCATTCAGTTTACTTAACCATAATGTGATGAGAGAAATTATATTTCTGCCTATTCTTCTGAAAATTATCCATAGTGTCAATTTCATTGTGTTGATTACATATGGTCTTAAGAGACCTTACAAATGTAAACCACTGAGACAATCCTAATTCAGGAGTGTTTTTATGCTATTTGAGTTGTATTCCTTGTGACTGCTGGGCTAGAATACTACAATGACCAATTTTGGAATAATTCCCTGAAATAGCTGAGTCTAGCAGCAGCTCCGTGCTCAGCCTCTGTTCCATAATGGAACTCTAACAGTGGTTAAATCTTTTAGATCCTTGTTCTTGGTCACTGTGATCACCATGTTCTTACCTTATGACTAGCATATGAAATTCAGTTCAGAGTCTATTTTTCAGAGGGGTCTACAGTTTATCTTGAGTTATTTGGGCTTCTAAGATAATCATGGACAATTAGAGTTGCATGATCATACAAATTCAAGAATCAGATGACTTCTTGGTAGGTTTTGTGGTCTCTACATGGTGCTTGGTATATGGAGCAAAGAGAGGCAGTGTGACAGAAAGATTAAGTCCTCAGATTCTATAGGTAAACTGACCGGGATTTCAAATCCCAGTTGTGTCGGTTATTAACTTTCTGACCTTGAGGAATTTACTAAACTCACTGTGCCTTGTATCTTTACCTCTGAAATGGTTTAGAAACTTCACTGTGTTTCAGTTTTCTCATCCACAATGCACAATGTGGTTAATGTTCACATTGTGGGTTAGGGATGGTTTTGTTTGGAAAAGTAAAAGAATAAACATCTACAAAGTGCTTAAAAATTGCTTGTCACATCATGTGAATATATTTTTTTTTGTTTTATCCCTGCTGTTTTATTTTTAGTATGGATGCCAAACCAACTCCTTGTAGTTATTCCATTTCTGTCTGTGTGTACACAGACACACAAAAAGCAAGGTGTTAATATGCAAATCAACAGAACTTTACAGTGTGTTTGGGGATCAGAAAACACACATACACCTATACACATGCACAATATTGTGTATGCAGATATATGGTTTTGGGGGAAAAAAACAGGAAAATATAACTCCATAATTCAGTCTAAAACATTTATGATGTTTACCTTTAAAACAATGAGATATAAATACAAATACCTGCTCTTCCAGGAAGCAAGATTATTGTTCCTATAATATCATCACTGGAAAGAAAGCAGGGGCTGAATGATTCAGAAACTGAGACAATAATTGCACTAGACAAATGTGAATGGGAAAGGAAGTGTCTACTCGAGGGGATTGCAGTAGGGGGAGCGAGACCAGACACATTCTGCACTCATGTTCACTGAAACAAAGAGCAGAAGGATTTCTAAGAGTTAGCACAGGAGGCATTGCAGGCCATTAGTGTTTGCTAATTGGCCTTAACCAAAGGAAAATTAAACTTTCTTGTAACTTCATGACAAGTGGTAGTTTTACAACTTGGAGCAAGGCACCCACCCAAGTGAGGCTCCTACCCTCTACAGAGATGGGGGACAGGGGCACTGTCTTCCTGAATGATTACATTTCAGGGGGATAACTTCCAGGGCCTAGAGGAAAACAGACCTGGATTGTAAAATGATGAAAGACTTTAAAACAAAGATTTATATATCAAAGAGGCAAAGAAAGAATTTACAGTGAAAGATTTCTCTAAAGTAAATGTTTTAAGAAAAGGAAAATTAGAGGCCTAGAGTCAAGAAGAAGCCTGCCCAAAGTTTAATCAAGCTGAGGGGAATGGTAAGGACTTCTTTGTCAACATTTAACTTGTAAGTCAGATTATTGAAACAACAACAACAACAGGACCATCTTGGGCACATTACTTAATCTTACTTACATCAGCACTCTCATCTCTGAAATGGAGATTTTATTACCTGATATGTTGGATTAATTGTGAAGGTTTAAGGAAATAATGTAGGTAAAACATGTAATTCACTGCCTGGAGGATTAATTGTCACTCAACATAGTAGTTGCTAATTTTATTACTGTCATTGTTTTTACTCCACAGTACAATTTTATTTGCCCCATAAATTGACCTATCACTCTGAAATGTGACTCTACAGATATTTTAAAACAAAATAAAAACATTCAACCAAGTGTTTTGGCATTAAAAGCAATACAGCTATTATCTTCTTGCTAGTTAATCACTGACACAGTTGAGGTTTTGTTCTGAAAAAACTTTTGACCTGCTTCAATAACATTAAAATCTGATGTTATAAACGTACTTTTCACATTTAAATAAGTATTTTCTTTCTAATAAGTAATTTTATGTTTTAATACACGATCACTATTTTCCTTATATTTTTAGCATTGGGAAACACAGAATATCAAGCTGTATAAATGTTAAGGAAAATGAGAAGTTTCTAAATGGCCATCTGCTGTTTGCAAAGTTCACAGTTCTAAAGTTAATAGTCTAATTCATTAACCAAAAAAAATCTATGAAAATGTGGTGTTAAATTAATGGTCCCAGTCTTATGAGGTAACTAGATGAGTAAAATATGTTCTCTTTTGCAAGAATAGTACTAGCTTTTTGCTGTGAACAACCTCTTTCAAGAAGCCAGCTGATGAGTGGGAAAAGTAATTGAATTTTAAAAGTATAAAAGGTATTTAAACACAGGATTGGATCCAATGTGTGTGGCCCCAATGTACATACGATTGCACAGTAATGAACTTTCACAATATTTCTAAGTGAAAAACTCACTGGAAGGAATTATAATAAAGATCATCCAAACTATATAGATCTGCCTGTTTCCCAAGTCTAGAGCTCAGAACAATTTAGCCCAGAGTATAGATCTACATGGACAAGCAATAAAATCTTATTATGCTCAATCAGAAATCTTCATTTTTTGAACAAAATTTATATGCTCATTTTTACAGACCCTTCTAGAGATATCATTTCTCAGTATGTAAAATAGGATCAAAATATTCCTATATTAAATAGACCATTGATGTCTACTCATTTTATTCAGGGATTTTGGTGCTTAAGATTTGCCAACCATCAGTCTACTTCAGTGAATATTTTCCAAGTAGTTTCCAAGTACCCACTAGATGTTAAAGATGATTCCAATGAACGAATGGCTATATTAGATGCACCTTATTCCTTTTAGAATAGTTTATTAATTGATTTAGGAGGAATATAAAAGAAATTCTATACTCAGTGTGGTAGGTAGATCAATGGCCTTCAAGTATGTCCAGGCCCTAATCCCCTGAATGTGTGAATGTGTTACTGAAAATAGAAAAAGAAATTCTGCAGATGTAATCAAGGATCTTGAAATGAGAAGATCACTCTTAATTGTCTGAGTGACTCAGTGTAATCATAAGGGTCCTTATAACGGGGAAGTCATAAAAGTCAGAATCAGAGAAAGACTTATGACAATGGAAGCAGAGGACAGAGTAATATACAGGGTCATGAGCCAAAGAATGAAGTTGGCCTCTCAAAGGTGGAAAAGGCAAGGAAAGATATTTCCATTTAGAGCATCCAGAAAGAATACAGCCCTACTGACACTTTCACTTTAGTCCAGTGATACTTTGACCTATAACACTGCAAGATAATAAATTTTCATTGTTTCAAGCCACTAAGTTTGTGGCAATTTGCTACAGCAACAATAAGATAATAATGTACACTGTAAGGGCCCCTGGGTGGCTCAGTTAGTTAAGCGTCCAACTCTTGATTTCGATTGGGGTCCTGGGATCGAACCCCCCATCGGGCTCTGCACCCAATGGGGAGTCTGCTTGAGATTTTCTTTCTCCCTCTGCCCCTCCCCTCACTCTCTCCCTCTCTCCCTCTTTAAAATAAATAAATAAATCTTTTTAAAAAATAATGCATACTGTATTACCACCTATGTTTCTCTTTAATCATACAGATAGAAATTACAACCTAAAAGGATGTATAAAATTAATTTTAATATAGGTAAAGGGAAAAAGAAAAGAATGTGTGTGGTCAGAGATCATCAAGGTCTTTTGTACTATACTATACAAATGAGATAGACTTTGAGTCAGAATTTCAAAAAATTAAAGCTAAAAATGCATAAACAGAATACCTCTTTATTTAACCAACTTGCACTAAACCTTTCTACCTCCCATGCTACTTCATTTCCCACTAGCCTGCTGGCATCCCAGATTATGTCTCTCAGGTACTAATCAACATTCTTATCATACATTTGTTCTCAGCATCATTTTGGATGCTTTCTGTCCAAAAAGGCACTTGAATTCTAAGTTATGTTGCTACCATGGCTGCTGATATCCTGCAGGACAACCCTCATGCCATTGTTAAGGATGTTGGTTCCCAGTATTACCTAAGCTAAAACAAACAAACAAAAATCAAGTAGTAAAAGTGAAGTTGTCTTCTATGGAGGCCTCTTAGTTCCAGGGCCATATAGTTTTTTCTTTGAAGATACTACAAAACTTCTCCTCTTGCCTAACTCCTGAACATTTCCAGTTGTTGAAAACTGAATGAAAATATCTCATTCAGCTTTTGGCCTCCATCTATATCTGTACATGGCTAGGTAGGTATAAGAGTGTTGGGAGCCAGAGAGAAAAGATTCTATCTAACACAGATACCATGTTGTTCAGCCCATTCAAATACAGGTCAAAATTCAGCCCCTGAAATCAAGAAAAACTCCATTCATTCTTGAACCAATATTTTTTACATAAATTAAATACTTGGGTCTTCCATTTCTAATTATGATAGATATCCTTTCAGAAAAACACTATTTCTGAGAAAAGAAAAAGCTGAATACAAAAGAAAACAAAACAAAAATACCATATTTTAAGGCAACAGGGGCTTTTGAGACAATGAGAACTTGAGGACAGAAGATCACAGAGAAAAGGCACCTGGGGGGATGAAAATGACTCTGAAAGCTCAGGATTTGGCCCAAATTTAGGAAGAGGAAAGATAAGATATCAGTGGAAGACTTTCAGCTAAGAAGCAGAGAAGTTAGCATAGCTTTGGGCTATCTCACAGGCTGGCGAAAGAAAAATTAGAGTGTGAAGCTATCAAGACAGCAGATGTGAAGGGCCAAGAGAGAAGTGCAAGTAAATAAGCTGAACACTGTATTTTCTTCCATTTGAAGCATTTGCTGAAGTCTTAATCTGCACCAGGCAAGAGACCAAGACATTCAGCAAAAGGTTGCTCAAAACCAGAGTGGATTTTAATATTGCAGAGGGAGGACAGATGGATGGTTCACCAAGAATGAGAGTACCCTAGTAAGTAAAATGAGTTCTCAGTTGGAGAGGGCAAAAGGAGATGATCACTACCTTATAATAACTATGGCCAACTACAGATTATTTTTGTTTTTGCTTTTTAATTGGAGCAAAGGGACTTGACTTCACTTATGCAACCTACCAGAGAATAGGATAGACCTGAGGGGAAAGAATATATTACCATACAAACCTCCACAATTTTTATAAACGTTTTCTACACATCACAACAAGTTGAACCAAGAGAGAGAAAAACAAAAACAATACATATCCAGATGAGCTAGTTATTGCAGTTTTCAAAAATAAACATTAAAACAACTATGGTTACATGTTTCAAGAAAACAGATGACAGTTTAGGATATTTCCAAAGAAGAGCAGTTATTTTTTAAATTAAGTTTAAAAAAAAAAAACCTGAATGTAATAGTTGAAATAAAAGACCTAAAATGGGTCAGTTTACACATAAACTAGACACAGCAGAGGAGAGGATCAGAAGAACATAGCCAGGTTAACATACAAAATGGGAAATGGGTAAAATTCATAAAAGGTATATGATCTTGGGGGCAAAAGACCTGACCAAGTGTAATTACAGTGCCATAGAGGGAGGGAAAAATGAAGAAGAAGCAATAGTTGAAGAGATATAGAACAATAATTTTCCAAAGCATATGTAATACCGTAAGCTAGGTATTTATAAAGCTACAACAAACTCAAGCAATGTAAATTAAAATAAATCAGTACTCAGATCCACTATAATAAATCTGCTAAAGTTAAAACCCCAAAGATAAATTTTTCAATGCAGTTAAAAAAAGACACATTACCTTCAAAGAGCAACATAAGATTGATAAGTGACTGATCAAAAGAAATGATGGAAAACAGAAAGCATTTTTCAAATGGTAAAAGAATAAACGTCTAATATAAAATCATATAGTCTTCAAAAATAACCTTCAAGAGTAGAAATGATACTGATCTCTTTAATTTACTTTGAAATTTACTTTAATTTACTTTGAAATACATCAAAATAAATAGAATGCATTAATGACTGGATAGAGGTTAAATGAATAGCAAGATAATGTGATAAAGCAAATACAGTAAAATATTAATGGTCATATCGAGGGAACGGCTATACTTACTTTCACCATGAAAATCTGTCAACATTAATCTATGCTTGAAAAGTTCATAATAAAAAATTGAGAAAAATGAAAGCATAAAAGCTCTCCTAATGGATGAAAACATCTGAGTAAGAAAACATCTTATATGAAGAAAATGTTCAGTATATTTAGTCATCAAGGACATACTATTTAAAGTTCCAATGAGCTACTACCCCAATTCCTGAAGAATGGTTAAAATTAATTGAACCAACAAAAAGAAAACCAATAACACCAAGTGTTGGCAAGAATTTTTAGCAAAAGGAACACTCATTACTACTGATACTGCCAGTTGTAATAGCTACCAGTCAGAGTTATGTCTGCGTTAGCACCCAGTACTTCCACTTCTATGTGTCTGCAAAGGTACACCATATGACATATACACAACTGAGAATAGCAATAGAATTTATATTAGCCCAAACTGTAAACAAACCATATTCAGTGGATATGTATTTCACCATTGTTTAAGACACAACAGCCCAAAGGTATAGTATTTCTTAGCTTTATCAAGGTACAATTTATAAAACTATAAGATATTTAAAGTATACATCAAAATATGGCAAGAAAAGACAAACTCCGCTTGATGGAATTGAAATTAGAAGAAATGTCCCAAAGCCCTGATTTCTGATCAATGTTTCAAAGATAGAAACATAAGAAGCTTCTCCCTCATGGATCTACATGGGTCTAATAGGTCCATGAATCTAGCAGGGCATCTAACCTGATGCCCCAGGCCACATTAACCAGAGGGTATTGATAAGCAAGGTAGACAGCTATACCCACATCATTTAGGAAGCTGAAAACAGAGGCACAGGAAGCAAAGGCCTTTATTAGCATTAGTAAGAGAGACTGGAACATGGAAAATAAAATTACCTGTTTCACTGAAATAAATTCTCAAAAGGCCATATAGTTGTCATGAATGGAAAGATGTGTAAACAGGAAAGCATGAGGACAGGTGATTTGTGAAAATACAGACTTAAATTAATAGGTTGACAAGATGGTATGCTTGCCTATGGGAGGATTTTTCCCAGGGAAAATTCCTCCTCATGTCAAGAGGAGAATAATTTCTTTAATTTAGTAAATATTTATAAAATCGATTGAGTTCATAGTCCTGCCCTTTCAGAATAGATGACATAGGAAGCTCTGTCAATAGGTTACTACAAAATTTCCAAAACTGGGAAGACTAAGAAGAGAATGGTAGGCCCTACCCTAGAAGGGATTCATTCAACTTCCATTGACCAAATATATTTCAGTGTGCACACACATTTGAGAAACACTTGTTGGCATTGTCTATGATAATAAATGAAACAAAATCTCTGTCCTCATGGAGCTTGTGTTATAATAAAACTTATTTTCAAAAATTTTGCTACTTGGAGGCTATCTGGACAGGAGCATGAAAACAAGACTAAGTCTGCTCTTGAAAACAGTGTACGGATAGAACCTGAGACTATAAATTAAGTAACAACCTAATTATCGCAATATGGAGGTGAGGTCAGGATCAGCTACTATAGTTACGAGGTTAAATCACATGAAAAAGGACTGCATTTGAGAAGATAGATTGATTCCAGGATCTTCTCTATAATAAATTTGCATATGATACTGGTAGTAAGAAATACAAATTAAAAACAAGGAAGCTGAGATAAAATAAATATTTTCAAAATTAAATAAAAAGTAAATTAAAATATATTAAATATTAATATTTGACTGTAAACTCATACAGTATCCTAGCTTATTTTAAAAACCATACTATAAATAAATTTTAATCCTGTGCAGATAATTCTAGCACGTATCTCTGCAGCTCAATGAAAACTCAATATTTGGGGATAAACATTCTGGAATAGAAAACAGTATTGATATTGGGCTCTAAAGCAATGCAGTTTATACCTGGAGCTCAGTGAGCACAGTATACATCAAATCAAACAGGAACTGTAAAAACAACAAACATCAACAATAAGAACCAACTGATAGTTTGAGGCAGGTACACACACAACACTATTTTGGCTTTTCAAGCCACATCTCTGCCGGTCTCCACTGAATCTCTGCCACCGGGCATAATTCTATTGGCACATAATAGAAAAGTCTTACTTAAATTACTTAAATTATTACTATTTATGGATATATTGCATCTCCATTTTCTTTTTTAGTCTGTTCAGTCCACATTTTTACCAAAAGAAAAAGCAAAACTGCCACTTGGCTTTTAGAATATGAAGTTCAACGTTAGGTTTTGATGATTTTGAGAAATAATATATGCTCTGGGGTTCCTAAATCTCAATCTTTCTTGGCTTTGAGCATAAGGGAATTTCTAGGAAGGAAAAAACATAGTTCCACATGAAAACTGTATTTTCCAGAGCTTTAAGGATTTTATGTATCAATTTTATTTGTGATTACTGAAAATTTGCTTCAAATATCTGGGCAAATTGCAAGTACAAAATATCAAGATCTTTCTCTTATGAAATGTTCAAAGGGAACTCAGATCTCTGATGGTACCGAACTTACTGTGTTACTATCCATCTTCACATTTGGCTAATGATGAGATTGTATTTTATGATGTAATGTTTGAAATTTTTTATGTCTCAACCTCAGTAGTCCCAGGTAACTTTAAAACTTTCTGTGATGTCAGAGGGTTTATTTAGGCCTTACACCATAAACTTGGGGTTTTCAAACTAAGCTCCACAGATCCTTAGATATAACTTAGAGACTTCTCAAATGTCATGGCAGAGAACAAGGGGGAGCTGGGCATTCAGTGATATGAGACTCCAATTGCACTTCAAGGGAGAAGCCCTGTTTCTTTGTTTTCTCTTTCACTATCAATTTTCTAAGCTTCACATTATAAATGCAGCTAGTAACAGAAAGATTAGTCCTTACTAGTCCTTACACCATTATAGTAATCCAGACAAGACATGAGAGAGGAAAAAAACATATATATATTTCAGGGGTAGAATCAGTAGTACTCGATTAATTACTAAATTTGGCAGACAGTGTAGTACAACAAAGGGAGAAACCAGAATTAGTACCAGAATATAAACTAGAATATGACAAATACTGCATTGAATGCATATAAAAAAGTTCTCAAAATTATATAAATCTTAGAGATCAAGGAAGTCTTCTTACAGAGGGTAGCTTGGTAATATTTATGGTTTACATAGAAGTGATAGAATTTTTTCATGTTAATTTTACATACAATTAAAGTCATGGAGTGATATAATTTTTTTAATCTTAATACTAATGATGGTAACTATCATTCAGTACTGTTTTGTCACAGACACAGTGCAAGGAACATTTCACACAGTATTTCATTACATCTCTATTACTAACGAGGAAATAAAATATCAGTATGGTCATATCACTTCACATTTGCCATATAATGTAACATAATTAAAGGAGTGATATCTCATTATGTTCACAGTTACTTAAGGGGATTATAGAAGGCCATGGGTTATTGAGGGTCAGCTTAGAATTCTGCCTAGAACACCACTCAAATCCTTCTTGCATTAAAGACATTCACTATCTTTTCTATCACACTATTATTTTCTACTAACAAATCATACTATGAGCACCAAAGAGATATGCTACTACACAGCCACCAACTCCATAGGCAATCATTGCTATGCTGAGGTTTAATAATCTGTCTGGATGTTTTCCTTGGTGGCACAAGGATCAAAAAATTAAGAGGCACTTCTGAGGGTGACATTCTGTAAATGACCCCCTATTGGGAATGTAGTATATTACACCTACTACCATCCCCATTCTAGAACCATGTTTCCAGGCTCTGCTGAATCTCTGGTCTCTAGGTGAAAATCTCATCTGCAGTTTGCCTCTGGGAATGCTTTTATACATTAGTAATGAAAACAATTTGGGGGAATTTCTTATATATATAGCTAATGTTACATAGCTTTCAAATAGACCTTTACTAAGTTTGTCATTTGTTGTAGTTCTATTCATCTATAAAAACAAATGGAATGAAGAAAGTAACTATAATTACTGTATATTAATTGTGTCCCTTGAACCTACATTCACCTCTTCTCTGTAAAATTTCATTTTTATTGTACAACAGTTTGCAATTTGAAGGGTACACATACTTAACCCAAACAAGACAAAACTCTGGCATTTTAAATAATTCAAAATTTCTAAAATTCTACCAGGAAATTGGTCTAAGGGAAATCATCTTTCTTCTAAATAAGGGCAAAAATAATCCCTTTTCATGAGTGAAATGTTATTTTCTACTTTCCTTTTTAAAGATTTTTATTTATTTATTTGACAGAGAGAGACACAGCGAGAGAGGGAACACAAGCAGGGGGAGTGGGAGAGGGAGAAGCAGGCCTCCCGCTGAGCAGGGAGCCCGATGTGGGGCTCGATCCCAGGACCCTGGGTTCATGACCTGAGCCAAAGGCAGAAACTTAATGACTGAGCCACCCAGGCGCCCCATATTTTCTACTTTCATCCCAGGCACCAATCAGCAATATGAGTTATTTTCGGCTTCAAAGTAAAAAGCGATCAGTTGCACATTATTTTCAGAAAACAAACTCTAAGCCAAACAAAACCAAAACCAACAGTATGATTCAGCTTAATTTAAAGCCCTAGTAATATGGTAAGAAACATGCCCTTAGAAAAGTGTAGAAAAACCACACTTTATAGAACTTTTAATTTTATTGAGTTAGAACCATCAGAGTCACAAGGTCTTCCAGTCCATTGTTTCCATCATTCGAACATGTTGTGCAGCCTGGATGAGTGTGAACTGATGTTCTTATTCTCCAAAGATATATCCCTTCCTATTCATGAACTATACACATTAAATATCCCAGTGCTGTTCGAGAACAACTTCCTCACATTCAACTAGTACAGCTGTCAGGGATAAAATGTATATGTAAATGTACACATACGCAGTTCCAGGACCCACTTATTTCAAGGAAAAAGCAATTTTGTAAATGTCTATTAGTGAATTAATCAATGCCTAAGCATATGGAATGCTTATGTATTATGTGTTCTGTATTAAATTGATGTGAACATTTGACATCAAGCTTTTATGCTTCCCAAACTGGTCATTTTATATGATTCAACCTAATGTTATATTTTATTATAGCATCAAGCTGCTGCTATATTAATATTATTATCATTAGTAGTAGTATTAATATTTGGATTTTTTTTCGACTTGAATAAAGGAAAATCTATTTCTTTTTTGTCAGCCCTGTGGTTATTTATTAGGAAAAAAATTAGCTTTTTGTCATAGTCATTTGAAAGATTGGTGTAAAATATATGTAAGTGAATATTTATCTACCTTTCCAGTTTTATCTTCCGCCACTCTATTTACACGTACTCTGAATTCACAGGGGACTTTCTGCCTTTCTTTAGCAAATCTGGCCCAAGGATGTCCATGTTTTCATTTTACTCTTGTAGTTTTCTGTCTCCCCAGTGTCCTCCCCATAACCTTACTGTGAGCGGTACAAGAGAGGCCACATAGAACTTTATCGCCTATTTGAAGCCTTCCTAGAATTGTTCACTCAGAACAGATTTTCCCATCTCTCTGCTCACACACTAAGACTTGGTTTAACTGTGATTGGATATATGTTGTTTTTACCAGTAGAGTGCAAGTTCCTTGAGGTGAGAGATCCTGTCAATTTGTCTGTATGCAATTTGCAGTCAGGGTGATGTCTGTATGCACACAAAAAGTGCTCCATGAATTGAACATTGCTACTAAACTGCAGTGCATTCCAAACACTAGAAGTACTGTAGCAAATCTCCCAAAGGCATTTTCTTATACTTGGAATGTTCAGTTATCTACTAGTGTTTTCTAATTGCTTTACCACACATTTCCTACTAAATCACCAGGAGTCCCATTGAGATAGTACTGCCAGCAGCTACGTATCTTCCAATTTGTGTTAGAAAATGTTGAAATGTTGCCTTTTTGGTGATGAACTAAACAGTAGGGGCTCTGAATTGTTACCATGGCAACAGAGACCAGGGAAACTAAAAAGGGACTGAGAAATTCCAATGGAGGGATGAGAGGGTGGATGTCCCAACAAAGATGAATTGATAAAAGCCCCCAAGGCCAAGTACTAACCTAAGGTTCTTTGTGATCAGAAGACTATCCTGACGCTGCCCAAAAAGATGAGTCCAACATTCAACCCTAGCTGACTCAAGCTATGCTGACTTAATCCAGGAATCATGTGGTTCCTTCCTAGACTGCTCCCTTTCCTCTGGAACACGAGACAGATTTTTAATCATTCAAAGGTTACCCTGAAATCAATGACCTTCTCACCAATTGCTGCAAGGTGCTTTCAATTCCTCTTCAATTAATGAGCAATTCAAGTCTCCATGGTGACAAGATTTGAACCTTATATTTCATAGAAATTTGAATTCTAATACTTCCAAGATCAGTAACAGTTCAGCTTTCCCAATGTAGAGCTGAGATGGAATTCTCTGCCAGAAAGTCTAGACTATTGTGAAAAGAAGAAAGACAATATTGGATCCCTGAGAAAATACTGAAGGAAACTTAAAGATAAGAGTAAATAAAACAGATTGGGCAATTATATTATGTTTTCCCGAAAACTTGTTTTTCTTTTTATTTTTTTTCCTTTTTTTTAAATTGTGTTATGTTAATCACCATACATTACATCATTAGTTTTCGATGTAGTGTTCCATGATTCATTGTTTGCATATAACACCCAGTGCTCCATGCAGTACGTGCCCTCCTTAATACCTATCACCAGGATAACCCATCCCGCCACCCCCTCCCCTACAAAAACCCCAAGTTTGTTTCTCAGAGTCCGTAGTCTCTCATGGTTCGTCTCCCCCTCCAATTTCCCCCCCTTCATTATTCCCTTCCTGCTATCTTCTTCTTCTTCTTTTTTTAAAATATATAGTGTATTATTTGTTTCAGAGGTACAGGTCTGTGATTCAACAGTCTTACACAATTCACGGTGCTCACCATAGCACATACCCTCCCCAATGTCTATCACTCAGCCACCCCATCCCTCCCACCCCCCACCACTCCAGCAACCCTCAGTTTGTTTCCTGAGATTAAGAATTCCTCATATCAGTGAGGTCATATGATACATGTCTTTCTCTGATTGACTTATTTCGCTCAGCATAATATCCTCCAGTTCCATCCACGTCGTTTCATCCACGAGATGGCAAGATCTCATTCCTTTTGATGGCTGCATAATATTCCACTGTGTGTGTGTATATATATATATATATATATATATATATATATATATATATATATATATATATACCACCTCTTCTTTATCCATTCATCTGTCGATGGACATCTGGGCCTTTTCCATAGTTTGGCTATTGTGGACATTGCTGCTATAAACATCAGGGTGCACGTACCCCTTCGGATCCCTACATTTGTATCTTTGGGGTAAATACCCAGTAGTGCAATTACTGGGTCGTAGGGTAGCTCTATTTTCAACTGTTTGAGGAACCTCCATACTGTTTTCCAGAGTGGCTGCACCAGCTTGCATTCCCACCAACAGTGTAGGAGGGTTCCCCTTTCTCCGCATCCCCGCCAACATCTGTCATTTCCTGACTTGTTAATTTTAGCCATTCTGACTGGTGTTAGGTGGTATCTCATTGAGGTTTTGCTTTGGATTTCCATTATGCCGATTGATGTTGAGCACTTTTTCATGTGTCTGTTGGCCATTTGGATGTCTTCTTTGGAAAAATGTCTGTTCATGTCTTCTGCCCATTTCTTGATTGGATCATTTGTTCTTTGGGTGTTGAGTTTAATAAGTTCTTTATAGATTTTGGATATAGCCCTTTATCTGATATGTCATTTGCAAATATCTTCTCCCATTCTGTCAGATGTCTTTTGGTTTCGTTGACTGCTTCTTTGGCTGTGTAAAAGCTTTTTATCTTGATGAAGTCCCAAGAGTTCATTTTTGCCCTTGCTTCCCTTGCCTTTGGCAATGCTTCTAGGAAGAACTTGCTGCCGCTGAGGTCGAAGAGGTTGCTGCCTGTGTTCTCCTTTAGGATTTTGATGGACTCCTATCTCACATTGAAGTCTTTCAACCATTTTGAGTCTACTTTTGTGTGTGGTGTAAGGAAATGGTGCAGTTTCATTCTTCTGCATGTGGCTGTCCAATTTTCCCAACACTGTTTGTTGAAGAGGCTGTATTTTTTCCATTGGACATTCTTTCCTGCTTTGTCGAAGATTAGTTGACCATAGAGTTGAGGGTCCATTTCTGGGCTCTCTATTCTGTTCCATTGATCTGTGTGTCTGTTTCTGTGCCAGTACCTTACTGTCTTGATGATGACAGCTTTGTAATAGAGCTGGAAGTCCGGAATTGTAATGCCACCAGCTTTGCTTTTCTTTTTCAACATTCCTCTGGCTATTGGGGGTCTTTTCTGGTTCCATACAAATTTTAGGATTATTTGTTCCATTTCTTTGAAAAAGGTGGATGGTATTTCTATGCGGATTGCATTAAATGTGTAGATTGCTCTAGGTAGCATTGACATCTTCACAATATTTGTTTTTCCAATCCATGAGCATGGAACGTTTTTCCATTTCTTTGTGTCTTCCTCAGTTTCTTTCATGAGTATTTTATAGTTTTCTGAGTACAGATCCTTTGCCTCTTTGGTTAGATTTATTCCTAGGTATCTTATGGTTTTGGGTGTACTTGTAAATGGGATCAACTCCTTAATTTCTCTTTCTTCTATCTTGTTGTTGGTGTATAGGAATGCCACTGATTTCTGTGCATTGATTTTATATCCTGCCACTTTACTGAATTCCTGTATGAGTTCTAGCAGTTTTGGGGTGGAGTCTTTTGGGTTTTCTACATAAAGTATCATATCATCTGCAAAGAGTGAGAGTTTGACTTCCTCTTTGCCGATTTGGATGCCTTTGATTTCTTTTTACTGTCTGATTGCTGTGGCTAGGACTTCTACTACTATGTTGAATAGCAGTGGTGATAGTGGATATCCCTGCCGTGTTCCTGACCTTAGGGGGAAAGCGCTCAGTTTCTCCCCATTGAGAATGATATTTGCTGTGGGTTTTTCATAGATGGCTTTTATGATATTGAGGTATGTACCCTCTATCCCTAGACTCTGAAGAGTTTTCATCAAGAAAGTTTGCTGTACATTGTCAAATGCTTTTTCTACGTCTATTAAGAGGATCATATGGTTCTCGTTCTTTCTTTTATTAATGTATTGTATCACACTGATTGATTTGTGGATGTTGAACCAACCTTGCAGCCCAGGGATAAATCCCACTTGGTTGTGGTGAATAATCCTTTTAATGTACTGTTGGATCCTATTGGCTAGTATTTTGGTGAGAATTTTTTTTTTTTAAGAGAGAGAGGCAAATCAAGAAACAGACTCTTTATTTTTGAAGATTTTATTTATTTTCTGACAGAGAGAGAGAGACAGTGAGACAGGGAACACAAGCAGGGAGAGTGGGAGAAGGAGAAGCAGGCTTCCCGTGGAGCAGGGATCCCCATGCGGGGCTCAATCCCAGGACCCTGGGATTATGACCTGAGCCAAAGGCAGATGCTTAATGACTGAACCACCCAGGAACCCCTTGGTGAGAATTTTTGCGTCCATGTTCATCAGGGATATTGGCTTCTTCTCTTTACAAGATAAAAAACAAAAACAAACAAACAAAACAAATTTTATATATCCTTGTCATGGCTTCTGTTTTAAGTTTTTTGAACTGGAGCTAATTCCAAAGGTTTGGCTGCTTTGTGATAGCATTGATTTGTACATTTATGATGGGTGGATTTTTGTGTACCCATGGTATAGTTAAATAAGAATTTTTAAAGGTGATATATCATTTTATGTATCAGTACATTTTTATATAGATATAGACATATAAATAGATCGTTTATGCAGACAAGGGATGTATATTATCTACAATAAATAAGAAAACAAATTGTGTAATAAGTATAAAATAGTCCCATTCTTGAAAGTAATTATGTTATATATCATATTATATATTCACTTGTATATACACTTATCTACAAGAAAACACAAAGAATGTTTAACAGTCACTTCTCTGAGTATAACTGAGAGAATTCAGGTAGAAGAGGTCTTTATTAAATTAATTTGATTAGGGTGGATCTGAAAATTATTCCAAAATAATCACATATTAACTTTTATAAAAGGCACACTATTTTTAAAGATTTTATTTATTTATTTGACAGAGAGAGACACAGTGAGAGAGGAAACACAGCAGGGGGAGTGGGAGAGGGAGAAGCAGGCTTCCCGTGGAGCAGGGAGTCTGATGTGGGGCTCATTCCCAGGATCCTTGGATCATGACCCAAACCGAAGGCCGACGCTTAATGACTGAGCCACCCAGGCACCCCTTAAAACAAAATTCTGAAACAAATTATATTATAAATCTTCTCTGTTCTGTTTATTTAATTATTTTCCATTCTTACTTTCATTATATCCTTCATTGTTTAGTATGTTTAGTTTGCTGTTCCTTTTCTCACTTTTTAGATGACTCCTTAGATCACTGACTTTTAGTCTTCTTTTCTAAAATATGCATGTATAGCTATATTAATTTCAGTCTAAGAATGGTGTCAGCTGCATTCTATAAGGTTTTTGTTTGTTTGTTTTGTTTAGTAAATTTAACTTAAGCTTATATACCAAAAAATGCAGAAATCATTATGGTAGGGATGAAATATTTTGATCACAGGGAACCCATTCGTGTAGACAGCACCATTATAAAGAAACCAGGACATCAGAAGTCTCTGTGCTTCTCTTAGTAACAACTGCTCACCCAAAGGGCAATACTATCATAACTATTAAGTACTTATATTAGTTTTGTCTGATGTAAATTTTTTTACAAATGAATCATACAGCATGACCTATTTGTCTGGCTACTTTTGCTCAATATTAAACTTGTAAGTCCTCCATTTTGTTCTGTGTAGTTGAAGTTCATTTTTTCTTGTGATGTGCAACATATTATTGCATGAATATGCCAGAATTTTTCATTCATTCTGTCCTAGATAGGCATTAGAGTATTTCCAGTTTTAACTATTACAAATAATTCTTCTAAAAGCATCTGTGTGTGTGTGTGTGTGTGTGTGTGTGTGTGTGTGCATGTACATTCATTTAAGACCATATGTAGACATACCTTTTGTGTATATATGTAGGGGTGGATCATATATTCAGCATTAGTAGATACTAGGAAACAATTTTCAAAAATGCATGTACCAATTTATACTTCTACATTTAATTTAGGAAAGCTTCAATTGTTCCATATCCTCATCGACATTTGGTAGCATTTTTAAATTTTTCAATTTAACCATTTTAGTGTGTAGTGATATTCAGTGGTAGCTTTAAATTGCATATTCCAAAGACTAATACAATTAAGAAACTTTTTCTATTTTTATTACACTTTCATATCCCTATTTTGTGAAGAGCCAATTCATGTTTTTGCACATTTTTCTTTTAGTTGTCTGTCATTGTCTTTTTAATTAATCTAGTAGTTTTTTTTATGGATTTGAATATAAATTCTTTGTTCAGTACATGCATTGCAAATATCTTGTTCAAGTCTTTAGCTTGATTATCACACATTCAATAATGCCATTTGATCCTCTGAAATTTTTTATCTTAAAACAATACAAGTTATTTTTTTCCTTTATGGTTAGTACAATTAGAACCTTCTTTCAGAAAAAAAAAAATGTCCACTCCAAGAAGATTCTATGAGGTAATTTTCTAAATTTGCTATATTACTTTTTTTTAAAGATTTTATTTCTTTATTTGACAGAGACAGCGAGAGAGGGAACACAAGCAGGGGGTAGTGGGAGAGGGAGAAGCAGGCTTCCCACTGAGCAGGGAGCCCCATATGGGGCTTGA
Organism: Zalophus californianus; assembly: GCF_009762305.2. NCBI lineage: Eukaryota > Metazoa > Chordata > Mammalia > Carnivora > Otariidae > Zalophus > Zalophus californianus. The sequence continues at coordinate 77,581,350 of NC_045605.1, forward strand.
TCCCAGGAATCTGGGATCATGACCTAAGCCGAAGGCGGACACTTAACGACTGAGCCACCCAGGTGCCCAACTATATTACTTTTTGATAAACAATTCTGGGATTAGTTTTTATGAATTGTGTAAAATAGTAGCGTACATATCTTTTTTCTCTATGAATGTCCAATCCATCCATTCATGCAAAGATCATCCTTTCCTCACTGCACTATCACCTAGTCATAAAACAGATGACCATATGAGAATGGAATCATTTTCAGTGATTCTAAATGCTTCCATTGGCAGGTTTGTCTGTCCTTGTGCCAATACTATACTGCTTTTATTACTGTATGTTTATAATGAGTTTTATATCTGGTACTGTAGAGCTAACAAATTTCATTTAGCTTTAGAATGTTGTCTGAACATTGCCCTTTGCATTTATGTGTAAATGCCTTAAGTCAATTTGTTAATTGCTACAAAAACTAACAAACAAGTCTCTTAGTATTTTAATTGAGATTGTTTGCAATCTCAGGATCATTTTAAAGGGTACTGCCATAATTATAAAAATTACTCTTTAAATTCATAGTGGTGTATTGCTTCATTTATTAAACCTTTAATTTTTCTCATTTTTTGGACTTTTTAATATTAATGTCTTGTTCACTTTTTTGTTAAATTTGTTTTCAGGTAATTGCTGAAATTTTTGCTACTATATGATAACTTTTACATTTTTTCAGCTTATTCTTTTTGTTCATATAAAAATAAAACTGGTTATTATAAAGAGAAGTTGTATTGAAGGATCTTGCTAAGTTAACTTAATTTAAATATTTATTTTCTGAAAAATCTTCAACATTTATAACTTTATTATCTGGAAATTTCTCTTATTATTCCTATTCCAGTTCATATTCTATTTTTTCTCCCTGTTTTAGAACACCGGCTGAACAGAGCTGGTACTAAAGGGCATTCGTGTTTTGCTTTCAGCCTTAGAGATTACACTGAATATTTCTCCATTGAATTCACTGAATTTTTATTTAGTATTATGTGTGAAGTTGTGTGCATGTATGTAAAAGAAAGATGTTCCCTTAATTTCAATTTTGCTGAATTTTATTATATTTTATTTTTATTAGTTATGTGTTTTTACTGTTTAGAAGAAAAACTAAATGGTTAAAAAAAAGACTGGAAGCAAAAGTGACAGTTATAGTTTTTGGGTTTTTTTGATGAATTTTATAAGAAATTTTTTTCATTTGCTTTATCTATATTTATCAAAACAATCATAGGATTTTTTCTTCAATTGTGGTGAATTATACTGTTTGATTTTTTAATGATAAATTGTCTTTGCTTACCTAAAATAAACCTTATTTGGGTTTTTTGTTTTTTTTAATTATGTTATTTAGTCACCACACAGTACATCATTATAAACCCTATTTGTTAATAATGTTCATTTTTATCACTCTATTTGATTAGCTAATATTTATTAGGGAATTTTTCATCTATAATCAAGAGAAAAATTTGTCCCAAATTTTCCTTACTTGTTGTATCTTTTCCAAGTTTTAGAAGCAAGTTTGTGTTGGTCTTATTAAAAGAGTTGGAAATTTCTCTCTCTTTTGAATTTTCTAGAAGAGTTTGTTAAAGAGTTATATTCCCCTGTTAAATTATTTGGAAGAAATAACTGGTAAAACCATCTGATCTGTCTTTATGGAAAAGTTTTCAATGATGATTTAATTTCCTCAGCTGACATCAGACAATTCAGATTTTCTATTTTTTTCTGCTGTCATCTTTGTAAAGTTGTATTTATCAAGAAATCTGTTCATTTTCTCCAAATCATCAAATATAATGAAATGAAAATGTTCATAATATCTATTTGTTAAATTTACTTCTAAATATATTTTCTTCAACTTATGATGGAGTTACATCCAATAAACCCATTGTAAGTTGAAAATATCATTAAGTTGGAAATGCATTTAATGCACCTAACCTACTGAATATCATAAGCTTAGCCTGGCCTAACTTTAACATGCTCAGAACATTTAAAATTGCTTACAGCGGGGCAAAACACGAAAACTATTTTGTAATACAGTGTTGAATATCTCATGTAATTTATTGAATACTGTACTGAAAATGAAAAACAGAATGGTTGTATGGGTATAGAACAGTTGTATCAGCTATTTATCCTCATGATCACGGGGCTGACTGGGAGCTGTGGCTCACTTCATCTGCCCAAAATCAATGCAGAAGATCTTATCATATCTGTAGCTTGGGAAAAGATCAAAATTCAAAATTCAGAATATCATTTCCATTAAATGTGTATTGCTTTTACTCTACCATAAAGATCAAAATTCAAGATTCAAAATATCATTTCCATTAAATGTGTATTGCTTTTACTCTATCATAAAGTTGAAATATTTTAAGTCAAGCCATTGTAAGTCATTTAAATATCAGTATCAAAAATGAAAAATTATAGAATCACTAAAAATTGTACTTGTTTTCATGATTTCCTGTTATTTCTTTAACATTTTATTGATTTCTTATGTTGTTCCTTCTAATTTATTTCATTTTCACTTGCTGATTTTTCTAGTCTTTGATATAAAAATTTAAATCATTTTTTTTCTTTTTTCATTTCTATTTAAATTCCAGTTAGTTAATATACAGTATAACATTAATTTCAAGTGTAGAATTTAGTGATTCATCACTTACATATACTTTTTCTTCCTTTTTATTGTGTGCTTTTAAGTCTCTATATTAGCTGACTCATACATTTTTACTTGTACTTAATTATAAGATTCATTTAAGATATTTGCTACTATCTTCCTTGCCTCACATTATTTAGTTTAATTTCCAATTAGTTGATATTTTTATGTTTATTATTTTTATTGATTTTTATTTAGCTTAGATCTACTGTGGTTAAAGAACTTACCATGAATATTCCCAACTGTTAAAATTTATTGAACCTTTCTTTATGGTAAGAATCTGGTCAGTTTGGTGACTATTCAATATAAACTTAATACTATGATATTTGTGGGGCACCTGGGTGGCTCAGTAGGTTAAGCAGCCAACTCTTGATTTCAGCTCAGGTGTTGATCTCAAGGTCATGAGTTGGAGCACCACATTGGGCTCCAATCTGTGTATGGAGGCTACTTAAAATTTTTTTTAAAAATAAAATAAAAAATACATTCTGTGATATTTATCATTTACTGTTTACACTAGTTTAATATGACAATTAGGTTAAATCAATTACTTAGATTGTTTAAGCTTTCTAAACTTACAGAAATTTTGTTTACTTTTTCTACTAGTTTTTAGATATGTTTGCTAAAAAATATGTCAACATGATTATGAACCTGTCTATTCTCCTTTTTCTTCACTTAATTCTTGCTTTGTATGTGTTTACAGTATAGATTTAGAATTACAACATCTTCTTCTTAAATTCCTCAAAAATTATGAAATTCCTCTTTTATCCCTAATAATGTTTTTTTGCATTAAAATCTACTTTATATGATATTAATGTAGTTGTCCCAAATTGCTTTTGATTTTCTATATAGCATTTTTAAAAAACGTTTCATCCTTGTATTTAAAGTGCATTCATGTAATCAGTATGTAAGAGGAATTTGTACTTTTATGCAGTCCCCAAGTTGACTCAATTACTTAGAGTATTATATATATATATTTATTATAATCAATGATGTATTTATGTTTTCTTTTATCTTCCTATTATTTATTCCCATTTGTGTGATTTGGTTTATTTTCCTCTTTTCCCCCCTTCTCTTTTGAATTAATCATGCATTTATCTGTTTTTTAACTCTATTAAACATTGCTTACACTTTGTTTACACATTAATTCTTCAAATTATTTACACATTGTTTAAATTGTTTACACATTGTTTCTTTTTAAATTATTACTCAGAGGGTTGTAACATCAACCATTATCTTATTACAGTTTAATAAAAACAATATTTACATCTTTCCCAATACTGTTAGAGCCCCTACATCTATTAAATTATATCCACCATATGCATCTTTGTTGCCATGAATTTTAGTTCTACATAGGGCTAAACTCATCAAAGTAGCAATATTGTTCATTTTATTAAGTTACTGTTTTTCATTTTTAATCAACATTTACTTATATTTGCCCATTTATTTACTCTTTTTAGTTTTCTTCATTTTCTCCTACATATCCTATGTTTTCATTGCTATCGACTATAATCTGAAAAATTCCTTTCTTTACATGTAAGCCTACTTGCTTCTAATATCCTTCTTCTGTCTTACCTTTATTTTTGAGGATTTTTTTTTTCTGAGTAGAGATTATTAGGTTGCTGTTATTTGTTCTTAATACATTAAATATGCCATACCATTGCCACTGGTTTCTACTGTTTCTATTAAGAGGTCAGCATCAATAAATATTTCTTTTTTTGATAGTAATGTATTTTTTTATACTTTCAATATTCTACTTTGTGTCAGTTTTCAGCAGTTTTACTATGATGTGTAGAAGTGAGGTGTTTATGTGTGTGTGTGTGTGTGTGTGTGTGTGTGTGTGTTTATACTACTCTGAGTTTGCTGCACTTTTTGAGTCTGTGTATTCATGCCTTCCACTTGTTTTAGAAAACTGTTCAGCCATTGTATTTTCAAGTACTGCTTTTTCTACATTTTTTCTCTCTTTTCTCCATGGAACTTGATTTGCACGTATGTTTACACACTTGACAGTGTCCCATATGTCTCTTACACTTTTATATTTTTTCGGTTTTCTTTTTCTGTTCCAAGTTAACTGTTTACATCTGAATTCCAATATCCAGTTCATTGGTAGGTCTGTCTTTATTGCCTTTTTTCCCTCTTATTATTAGTCATATTTTATTATCTCATGCTGGAGCTATTAATTTTTAGAAAGATTCAGTCTACAGCAAGTTTATCCCTATTTTCCCTGCATGATTCTTTCAGGGCTAAGTGTTCTTGTCTTTCAGTCCTGTAATAATATGTCTCAGCTATTCTTGGTTTCCCAAGTTAGCTCTTCAGCTTCCCAGCCCATGCAATTTCAAATTTTATAAATATCTCTAAGAGAGACTACATTTATCATGAAGCAGGACCTCTCCCCATGAGTATCTTTTTCCCCCCTAATCATGCAAGATAGTGAATTCCCTTATATATGTTTTTGGCTTAGTTTTCCAACCTTGTATGCAACCCAGAGCTCAGAACTAGCTTCAAATTTGAGACCACGAAAGGTTAACATGTCACACTGGCCACAAGTTTCTACAAAATATACTACTGGAGTATCTTTCTACCAGTGGAAAGTATCTTGTCTGGAACAAGTTTGACCATCAGCCCACATGCTGAAACCAGCCAATGTTACAAGGAAAGCAAAAATAGCTGGTCATCCTTAACTCATCACAACACAGTTTTTTTCTGTGAATTTTAGCTCATCCAGGCCTTGTTGCCCCCAAAGTCCTCTGATGCCTTTAAAAATATGATTTTGTAATTTATTTGGCTTTATTAGGTGTAACAGGAACATTAGTCTGTTGCAAACTGCTTCACCTTACCTGGAAATGTTTCTGTGGAGTTGTTTGACTGAATTGTAGGTAAAAACCATGAAGCTCATTGGTATCTGTGTATGTACCTTCTAGATAGGGTTTATGTTTCTTCTGGCAGACAGCTTGGTTAGGAGTAGATTACCTTAATCTTATCAGAAATTAGGTGCTTCAAATTTATTTTCAGTGACAACTGGTTTATCTCCAGTCTAGTTTTACTCCTTGGATATAGTCTTTTGAATTCTAGTAGAAAATCCTGGGTGTTTATAGAGCCTCTCTATTATGACAGGAGCTCAACTCTAATTTTTATTCTACGAGTCTCCTGAAATAATTAAGATACATTTTGGACGCTCAGATGTTCAGCCTCAGATTTCTGCTTAGCCTCTCAGCTCAAGAACCACCCCGCCCCACCAACCTCCCATATCAAATTGGAAAATAACTTCCATAGGAAAAGTGTTTCCAAATGTCTGGCTCATTTTGCTTAGCTTCCTTTCTCTATCAAAATTATAACTTAATAAGTTTTTATTGTGGTATGCTCTCAAATATAATTTTTGTCTTATTTTTTTCCAGCTTGGTTATTTGTTCTCACTGAAGGGATTAGTCCACAACAAATTATCATGCTGCTTTCAAGTTAATTATTATGTATTTTAATTCTATTCCTACTTTCAACCACAAAAGACATTATAAATATAGTCAGCATGTATTTTTTACCTTATTCTACATATTTATCATTTCTCTTTCTTCCCCATTCCTTCTTTTCATCTGTTTTATTCACTTCCTAAAAAAAACTTCTAAAATTTCCTTTATTAGCTATCCTGTTAACTAATTCTCTACAAATAAAAGAGGATGTATGTATAATTCTTTGCAATTATTCAGAACAACCTATGGGAAAAAATGGGTGCTGCTAAACAACATAAAATGAAATTAGATTTTTAATCAATAGAGCAAGGTTTTACCCTTTTATTCACAGATGATGTTAAATATTTATAAATATTCATCTATAAAAATGTTATATTTTAGGGTAATGGAAATAAACTTACAATTCATTTGATTAAAGAGACTTCTCGGGGCCTGTGAAAAATGACTATGTAATTTCTTTGACTCAAATAGGAAAAAAATATTTAAAAGACATAAAACAAAAATTTATTTACTCGCAAAGAAAAACACTTTGAATTTTGAGCATGGTGGATTTTACTATATATATACTGAAATTTATCTTGAAGCCCAGCTCCATTATTCATGAGAAAGAAATCACTTCAAAATTTGCTCCACAATGAGGGGTTCTGACCCTTTTCATTAACCTTCTTTTTCCTTTCCCCCAATCTCAGTCCTCACACATTTCAACACATCTCTGATGTTATTGATGCATATTAGTCTTCAAATTGAAATGTCATAAGCCACTTAAAATTCTCCTCAATTCATATCAAACCCAGTCACCATCTCTGTGCAATAGAACTCTTAAGAGTTAGAAATAGAATTTGTATTTGCTCTATGCATTTTTAAAACAATAATAGGTACAAGAAATATATAACATTTATACAGGACATAAAAATAAATTAAACTCAGTTGTCAAAAGTCCTCTTTAACCTAATAATTTTCTGGAAACTTACATGGTTTCTATAGATATAATTAATTGGCACTCTGTGCTTTAACCAGAGGAGATTCTTCAAGCATGTGCATAACTAATTTCCTTCTAAATCAAGCATAATTTCCTTATATTAACAGCAGCTAAATGTGTCTAAGTTTCTAGGTTATTCATTACTGACACTATAAGAAAAGCTAAGAAACCACAAAACACCTCGAAGAAATAGGTATTCCATATGACTTTGGCTCAATCTAAGTCCTATGGACAAATAATTATCACTACTTATCAGGCTGCTGGCTCTGCAGGGCTGCCATGCATTTCATTTCAATGACCATGCAATTCTGGCATCAAAATGTATTTATCAATTAGTAAAGGATGGACAATTTTTGATAATCTTGGATTTGTCAATGATAAGAGAGGGGTGACTTAAGAAATAAAACACATATAAAAGAAGTCACTTAAAAGAGAAATAAGTATATCTCTAATAAAAACTTAACTTGGCCCTGGCAGATTCAGCATGCTTCTTTACTCCTCAAAAATGTCGCATAACTACAGTAGAGTCGGGCTGAATTGCAAGGCCATAATTTGTACTGGAACCCTAGCAAGAACACCCCCACTTGGAGTATTGAAAGGAACTCTTGATAGCACGGCTGAAGAAAGACTAGACACCAGGCAAACCCAAGCCAGCTTAATTCTGAAAGAGGAACACAAAGAGTGGAGTCACAGATAATTATCAGCAGTCAGTACATAGTGATCTGGAAATAAGGGACAGAAATAAAATCCCAGGGGAAAATATAAGGGACATGATATTGACAGGACTAGAAAACATTACTAATTCTAGAAAATCAAGTACAAGACTATGTTTGATAAGATGTATCCCTGACACGGGGTGATAAAAAGGGAACCTCATTCTGAGACCTGGGGTGAGAAGGTCAAGACTGGAGTAGCCACAAGCCTGACTTAAAAAGTTCAGAGTAAAGCCTTTCTACACATCCCAGGGAAAATCCATATGGCATTGTTCTGTGTTCCCATCATAACTCAAAGGGAAACTTTTACAACGTTCAAAGATCCTGATAGCCTACAAATGTTCAGGAGGAGGATGTCTTCAAACTCCTTGCAGCAGGAACCCATTTAAGTGGTACCAACCTTGACTTCCAAATGGAACAGTACATCCTTTCCAAAAGGAGAAGTGATGGTATCTACATCATAAATCAGAAGAAAACCTGGAAGAAGCTTCTGGCAGCTCGTGCTATTGTTACCACATAAAACTCAGATGATGTCAATGTCATATCATCCAGGAATACTGGCCAACAAGCTGTGCTGAAGTTTGCTGATGCTACTGGAGCCACTCCTATTGCTGGCTGCTTCATGAAACAAATCCAAATAGTCTTCCAGGAGCCAAGACTTCTGTTGGTTACTGATCCCAGGGCTGACCACCAGCCTCTGCAGGGCTCTCAGCCTCTCACAGAGGCTTTTACAGAGGTATCTTATATTAACCTGTCTACCATTGCTCTATGTAACACAGACTCTCCTCTGTGATATGTGAACATTGCCATCCCTTGCAACAACAAGGGAGCGCACTCGGTGGGTCTGAAGTGGTAGATGCCGGCCCAGGAAGTTCTCAGCTTGCCTGGCACCATTTCCCATGAACACCCATGGGAAGTCATGCCTGATCTCTACTTCTACAGAGATCCTGAAAAGACTGAAAAGGAAAAGCAGGCCACTGATGAGAAGGCTGTGACCAAGAAGGAATTTCAGGGTGAGTGGACTGCTCCAGCTCCTGAGTTCACTGCTTCTCAACCTGAAGTTACAGATTGGTCTGAAGGCATACAGGGGCCTTATGTGCCTATTCAGCAGTTCCCTACTGGAGCCTGGAGCGCTCAGCTGGCCACTGAAGACTGGTCCACAGCTCCCATTGCCCAGGCCACTGAATGGGTAGGAACAGCCACTGAGTGGCTTTAAGCTTCCACAAAGGCAAACAAAATGGAAATAAGGTTGGTGGAAAATAGTTTCCCTAAAAAAAAAAAAAAAAAAGGAGGTGAGAGTAAAAGTAAAAATAAAACAAAAACAAAAACATAGAATCACATGTTGGGAAGAAATCCAAATTTTCCAAGAAAATTAATCACCTTAATCACCTTAGATTCTTCTCACAAGTGAATAAATGTCAATGAACAGAACTAGCCTTAAAAACATTTATAATAAGGTACAGTTATATTTTTGTTTTTGTTTTTATTTTTAGGCACATAAATTTATGACCCTCATATAGAGAGATTATAAGGAGGACATATTATTCTCCAAGGACTTCCACAAACTATGAAAATGCAGTCAAGAGTATGCTGCAACAGAACAAAGAAATTACTTTTCTTTTATCTTTTATCTCATATTCTAAAGAATACAAATGAAGGAAATATCAGGATAAGAATGATTGGCAGGGAGAATTTTTGTCTATGGAGGCATGAGTCTGAACTATATTTATAAAAATCTAGATGTAGAGTTGTTTTAAAAAAGCAGTCATAGTGCCTGAGGCACAAGAGTAAAGTAAATATTTTAGTAACTGGAAAAGCTCTTATCCACAATCACACAAACATACCTAATTATTTACCTCTCTGGTATATTGATTACTTTTAAATGGACATGGACAGGCAATTTTCCAGGGAACAAATGGAAGTGACCAATAAATATGAGCGCACACTTTCACCTCTTCAGTAATTAAATTATATTGAAATATTTTTCATCTATGGAGCTAACAGACTAAATGAATGGCAAGGTAAAATTATAAGATGTGCACAGAGAGGCATATTCTTGTCAGTAGATATGCAAATTGCTACAATCCCAAAGAAATCAAGTTGACAGTTAACTGTCAGATGTTGTTTACTCAGCAATTCTTCCAAACAAATAACCAGAAAAATGGGCAAACATAAATTCATACAAACACTTATTGCAGCATATTTATAACTAAAAATACATACATATATACTCCCAAATGGTATTGGAGAAATATTAAATGAATCATAATAGAGTCATATAAAGTAACAAGGCATCTGTTTTATATGGGCGGTAGCATTCTCTTCTGTCTCAGGAATTTATGGATGTTGCCAATGGATATAAAATAAAGTTTATTGCTGGCAAAATAAATATCAAAAGGATAGCCAAAACTGAATGAATTAGGTTTGAATTGGCTGAAACAAGAGGAGGAGAGATGTTTCAGATATACTGTTTGTATACACACACACACACACACACATATGTACACACACACATACACACATATAGAAGCATTGGGAGGTCTAGCAAGAAAGAAAAAAAGCATAAGTTTTCTTAAGTTTTTGCCCTCATTAAGTTTATATGCTAATGGCAGAGATAAACAAGCAAACAAATAAATATATAATGCAATTTCAGTTGGTCAAGCATGAAAGGTAATAAAATATAGTAATAATTACAGCAGGTTTTCTAGCTGTAATTATTAGTGACTGAGGCTAGATGGGTTAAATATTAGGCCTAGGAAGTAGTATGGATGAGATCATGAAAGGAGTCAGTCAGTAATTTCTCTAGCCAATTAGGAAAAAAAAAAAAAACAACGGTAGACACGGGAGTTATACAGATGGGTGAAAATGTATCAACTTTTGTACTACTAAATGGTAGATTGGGAATAAGCCTTGTAGCAAAATGGGCTTGATAACTCACTTTAGTGCTAAGTTAGCACTCACCAGTCCATAGCTGGTGCAGACCTCTTACCACACAGCAGAGAGCCAACTAAAATGCATTTGACCTGCAGTCAGGTGTAGGTCAGCAGGAAGAAGGGAAAAGAGGAAGATTTTAGTTTTGAAAATTCACCAGTCAGGGTTAAGTCACTGTTTCCCACATGGAGAGAGAAGCAAGTAGTATTACTTCATCAAATCCATAGAATCATGATGGTAGGGGTTAAGTGTTCCAAATTCAAAGCTTTGTAGTCCATAATAATGAAATTAAAAAACAAAACAAAACACCAGAGCTGATTCAAAGCACTTACATTTGCCCGGCAGGTAGTATACACCTCTCCTGATGGTCAAGATTAGCATTTATGAAAGCTTTTCTCAGCACAATCTGCCAAGAACAACAGAATTTGGAAGAGGAGTTGGTCTTTAATTTTTCATTCTTGTTGCAATGTGTATTTAAGATGAAACAATAATAGGGTGCAATTAGAAAAAAAGAATAGGTTTTAAAGGCTAAAAGCCCAGGTTTAAAATTCAAGTTTGTTGGTCACTAATTTTGGGACCTTGTACAAGTCATTTCATATCATAGATCCTGTATTTTTTCATTTGAAAAGTCAGAATGTTACTACGTATCTCATAGAGCTGCTGTTGAAATGGAAAGCCACATATTGTAAAGGGGCTTGGAAGATTTCTTTATGCTCTGTACATGTATTTAAAAACAGAAAACCCTGATAGTTCTTCCTTCTAATTTCCAGATATAATTTATATAAAAATTTACTGAGTGTACACACAAAGATGTGTAAATTTAAAAAGAAATTTACAAATTTAGAAAGGCAAATTTAATTTTGTCTTTGAGTTTCCAAATGTCATGTTTTCCAACCCTAAGTAATGTGTTTAGATGTGGAGATCAGAAGTCTTACAACACACCAACGAGAGATGCTCCAATTTCCATGATTTGGCTGAGCAGATAAAAGAGAAAACAAGTCTATGTTTAGATTAATCCTAGTGGAAAGAAAAACTCAGAGCAGAAACATTTCTTGAACTAACTGACTATCAAGGAGAGAGTGAGATCGTCAAGGGGGTGATGTGGAACAAGAGTGAATACTTGACTGGCTTTCCATCTAGTACTGCAGGTACAATCTGAACTTAACAGAGTGATTAACGCCAGGCACTGTCAGCTCAGGGAAACAGGCAAAAGGAAACATCGAGCACTAATGAAATGGAAGATGATTTTCTGGGGTTTTTTTCCAGGACAGTTTTTTAAATGAGCCACTTACCATTAATGAGCCACTTACTAAGCAAGAAAAGTTTGAGTTTAAAGTGGACTTATATTTACCCTGGAACTCACTACTGTGCATAACTTCAACTGCATTCAGACCATACCTTAACTACGCACAGAGGAATATGGATTCTTTCCGTATTTTTCTTATAAATATAGCATCTAGAGGACACTTTTAAAAGACCCTATGCAAGATAGATAAATAAATGGTTATATAAATATATATTAGGTATGTTGCAAACACTCGTAAGGGAAAAATCATTACTACCTCCTTTCAACTATTTCTATTATCTATCTATCTACCCCCATCTTTCTGTCTACATCTACTTAAAATCTACCTTTACTTATACACACATATACATCTACAAAATGATTTCTATTTATTACATAATGATTTGGGGCTTATACTATAAGGGCAAAATAGATAGCTTAATCAATAAAAGTCACACAATTCTTTCATTTAATTATTTTTATTTTGAAATCTAACTTGTCAGGTATTAACATTTGTATCTGCTTTTTTTTAAATTTACACTTATCCTGCACTTTTTTCCAGCCTTAAAATTTTTTTCAGTAAAATAGATTATAACAACTTATCCCTCTTGTATATTGTATCTTCCATCTCATCGGTATCCAGTTGTGACAAAATTGCCCCTATGTCTTCTGCCTTCTACTCTTTGGGGTATCCTAAACTCTAGATCACTCAGCCTGGATTTATCCACGAGTATGAACACAATTGGTTGTATCTTTAAGAAACTGTAGAACAGGGGCGCCTGGGTGGCTCAGTCTTTAAGTATCTGCCTTCGGCTCAGATCATGACCCCGGGGTCCTGGGATCGAGCCCCACATTGGGGTCCTTGCTCCGCGGGAAGCCTGCTTCTCCCTCTCTCACTCCCTCTGCTTGTGTTCCCTCTCTCGCTGTGTCTCTCTGTGAAAGAAAGAAAGAAAGAAAGAAAGAAAGAAAGAAAGAAAGAAAGAAAGAAAGAAAGAAAGAAAGAAAGAAAGAAAGAAAGAAAGAAAGAAAGAGTGAGCTGTAGAACACTTTCTCAATCAATCATTAATCTATTCCCTTTTGTAGTTCCCTTTATTGTCATTTCCAGTGTTCTTAGGAGTGAGGGTAGGCCCTTGACCCTGAAGTAGAAACCTCAATCTTTTTATTTCAGTGATGTTATATTTGGCATATCTCTCATAAAGTGCATATTTTTGAGTTAACTCTTATAGGTAGGTTTATCTCATTTTACTTCATGTCATAACAGATCGGTTGATGTTATTTTATTTTACATGTTACAGTTTTTACTACTTTATTTACTATATATGTTTCATGTATGTATATGCTATTATACATGTATAATTATCTTTAGTTCTTCGAGCTATATGACTGATATCCTATAACTATTTTAAGTGCTTCTAATGGTATATATTTAAATAAGTATAACCTCTGACTTTAATTCAGAACATTCAGAAATAATATATCTTTTCTTAATCAAGATGAAAAATAAATACTATTTTTCCCTTTCTCCACCTCATTACCCACCTCCACTCCAGTTTTAATTGATATGCAATAAAATTTTTAATCCTAGTGAGTTGATTAAATTTTTATCTTTTACTTATATATAAATTTTTATTTAGATTGCTTGATTATTTAAATAGAGTTGACCAGATTTTTTTTTCATTAATGAGTTTTCCAGCACTTAATACTTTATTCTAATTTATGTTTTATTTAAATAAGATTTTTTAGGAAGATTAGTTGGATACTGAAATTCATGAGCCCTCAGATATTTAAAAAACATTTTTGTATTTGTTGCATAACAATATGAAAATACTTAACACCACAGAACTGTATACTTCAAAATGGTTAAGGTTATAAAATTTGTGTTATATGAATTATACCACAATTTAAAAAATATTCTTGTGGCTTTTAAATGTAGAAAACATCTTGGGAGTTATATTTAGAATTCTAGTGTCACAAACTCTTTTTCCCCCCTCAACATTATATATATATATATATATATATATGTGACATATGTATGTATTTTCTCCTTTGAAGGAAAAATAGTGGCTTGCCCACTTCTGTCTTATTGTATTTTTTTAAATTTTAAATTTGATAATTTCACAAGGTATATCTGTGTTTCACTTATCATTGGATTAGCTCTGTCAAAAAGTAGACTAATGCATATAACAGTAAAATTTTCTTGTATATCTAGGACTATTGTTTCTGTCTCTTTTACGCCTATGTTTTGGTTCTCTACTTCCAACCATTTATATATATCTCATCCTCCTCTAAAAACATTTTTGTTTGGTCTCATTTTGAATTTGGGTTGATTTTTCAAATCTGCTGTTGACATCATCAGTTTCATTTTCTCTAGTTTTCTTCCTACACTTTTTGGCTTCTAATGGCATTTTAAATTCTGCAATGACGGAATTTTTTTTCTCCCTATCATATTTCTGTATTTCTTCCAATTTCCTTTGCTCTCAGATTGTACTTTTATCAATCATCTTTTGTTTCATAATGCACATGGTCAAACACTAAAATAATTTGAGAATATCAAAACAATTTATGTTCCCTTAGGGAGGATATATATATAAAATTTCACATACAAAGCTTTGTGTTTACCATTTACATTTTTGTTTTGTTACAGAATTTTTAAAAAAATATTTTGTTTTCATGTTTTCACATTCTTATAGGTGGTACACCTACCCAAGCCTTTTGTGGGTTTGAAAAAGTTACATGAGTATTTTACCACTTCCTGTTTATGCATACAAAACTCTGTCAGAATTTAAATTGAGATAATGATTGATAAATGGATATCCATCCTTTTCTTTTTTCTTTTTTTATTTTTTTCAACAGTAGCAGTCTTATGAGATATCAGGAAGACTGCTGGGGTTCTCAGAATTTATATAGTCAGAAAACTTGGTCTCTAGTATGTTTGCTTCATGTCTCTCTTGTCCTCTTTGTCTTATAACAATAACCTGAGGTCCATCTAGCTCTGTCGAAATCAAGGAGTGAATTGAGTTAATTGGGGTTCACCCATGTTAAACTAACTGCTCATCAGATTACTAAAAAGACAGACCTAGTGGAAAGAAATTAAGGACTCACAGCCCACATAAAAGGGTTGTTTTTTCTTTAATATTTGTCAAACCAAGTGCAATTTCTTTCAAGTTTTTCATGATGTTTTGTAATAAGATTAAGAGGTGAGCTCTCAACTCATGTACTAGTTTCCCTACCTTTCAATATTTAACACAAAAGTCCCAATTAGGAGGAGTACTTCTATATTAGAATGGTATTATAGCAATTGTAAAGTGGGATTTAAAAATGATATTGAATGATAATGTAATTTTCTTTCCTACCCAGTAAATTCAGGCTTTTAATGGTATTTATTTGTAGCAGAAAAGTGTTCCACATATAGTGGTCCACATCCACAACAGAAAGTGCCAATGTCTCTAGCCTTTGTTTCCCAAAAATAGAATAGTAGGGTTTTCAAAATGTTTCCTTACTTGCTAACTACTATTCTAAATAAAAAAGAATATGTAAGTAAACTTCTGGTATTCCCCAACTGGACTGTCTCTATCAGGTATCTCTTGAAGCTATGAGATATGATTTTGTTACTTGCAGTAGGCTAAATAGTGTCCCCTCCCTCCCCCAAAATAATGTCTACCTGGAACCTCAGAATGTGACCTTATTTGGAAATAGGGTCTTTGTAGATGTAATTAAGGTAAAAATCCATATGGGATCATACTGAATTAGGATAGACTTTAAATTCAATGAGAATGTCCTGATGAGAGACAGTAAAGGACATACAAATAGGGGAGAAGGCCATGTGAAAATCTCTATGAAGACTGAGGCAAAGATTGGAGCCCAAGGCAAGAAACACCAAATATCAGAAGCTTAAAAAGGCAAGGAAGGATTCTCTTCTTGAGCCTTCTGAGGGAGTGTGACTCTATTGATACCCTGATTTTTTGGACTTTGGGCCTCTAGAGCTAGGAGAGAATAAATGTCTGTTGTTTTCAGTCAACAAGTTTGTGATAAGTTGTCCTGGTATTCCTAGGAAACTAAGACAATGCCCTGATTTAAAATGTGCTGTTTTGGTTATTTCTGTATCTTTCTGAGAAGAGTTTGTAAGCTCATTCTTATACTGCCACTCTTCCCAAAGATTCTATTTTAATTTTTAAACGTAATTAACTCAAGATTTTGTTTTCAGGTCATCTAATCAATGACAAAAC
This sequence comes from Zalophus californianus, assembly GCF_009762305.2. NCBI lineage: Eukaryota > Metazoa > Chordata > Mammalia > Carnivora > Otariidae > Zalophus > Zalophus californianus. The sequence goes on from NC_045605.1 coordinate 77,597,602, forward strand.
TCATAAGAAAACTTGTTTTAACTAAAACAGATTTGCACAAATTTTAATTCTGTTTTGTTGTGTAGGTGGGGTTTGACAGGATATTATTATGTAAGTTAATGATTCTAAACTTCTGTTTATAAGTGTAAACACACTTCTATTAATAAAAATAGTTCAAGTGATTATTTTTCTTTTTTTTAAAGATTTTATTTATTTATTAGAGATCAAGCGAAGGAGAAACAGCATGAGAGGGGAGAGAGTCAGAAGGAGAAGCAGGCTTCCCATTGAGCAGGGAGCCCGATGTGGGACTCGATCCCAGGATCATGACCTGAGCCGAAGGCAGTCGCTTAACCAACTGAGCCACCCAGGTGCCCTCAAGTGATTATTTTTAATTCTGTTCAGAAGTCTTAAGACAGAGATAAGGTGCTAAGATGGATACTGTACAATTTAAAAAAATAAAATACTAACAGTCATTGTGATAGGCTGCCAGAGGAGGACTTTTTCTCCCTTATTTGATAATCCTTGGTCTGTCATTAATTTCAGTTCTCTACCGATCAAACGATCCTTAGAAGATGAAGTTCTGAACTCAGATTTTAAAGAAACACAGAAAAAAGGAATATTTCATAAAAGAGACCAATAGAACAGAAGGAATCAAAATCATTTTGCAGGAGTGAAGACAAAACTCAGGAAACCAAAGGTAAAAATATGCAAACTTTGGAAAATGACTCAGCCTCCTTATGTTTAGCTTTCTTTCTTTTTATTTTTTTAATTAACATAATGTATTATTTGTTTCAGGGGTACAGAGTTTAGCTTCCTGAGGTAATAAAATGATTAGGAAGTAAAATCTTAAAGACAAAGCAATAAAATAATTGCCATACAGTTAACAAAAAAGATCTTCTAGTGGCCAAAATTTTTTTAAAAATGGAAAGTACAGGGGATTGCAGTAGAAAATTTGGTACTAGATTAACTCACTCCAACAGTGAGTTTCTGGAATTCCATTCTGTGAATTAAAACAAGTCAAATGTATATCCTGGTAGTAAATTATAGATATGCTTGATTGTAACCTCAAGAAACAAAAGAAAAAATAATAGAAGCAGAGAATAAAATGTATACTGTGCTTGGGTTATACAAAATCTTAAATGGGACACTGAATAGTCTGATTTGTCTTTAAACAATGGGGTTGGGGCGCCTGGGTGGCTCAGTTGGTTAAGCGACAGCCTTTGGCTCAGGTCATGATCCTGGAGTCCCGGGATTGAGTCCCGCATCGGGCTCCCTGCTTGGCAAGGAGTCTGCTTCTCCCTCTGACCCTCCCCCTCTCATGTGCTCTCTCTCATTCTTTCTCTCAAATAAATAAATAAAATCTTTAAAAAAAATAAAAAAAAAACAATGGGGTTGGGGAGTAATACTAAGAGTATTTCTTAAAATTTCTGCATAATTATACAATGAAAATATATTTCAATGAAATAAACATAATGATAGAAATAAAACATAGTTTGAAACAAACTCCAACTTTCCTATATTTACAAGTTTTTCTTTTTTTTTACATATTTGTTTTTATCAGTAAGGTATGTTCATTCTCTAAAAACTTGTTATAAAACACTCTCACAGGAACTGAAAGAAATGGAGATAAAATTAAGAAAAACATCAGGGTTAAGAAATAGAGATACCCAAGGAGAATAATAAACAAACACACTAAAATATAATATAATATAATATAATATAATATAATATAATATAATATAATATATGTATAATATAATATAAAATGCACTAAGGAAAATTTCCACAGGTACTCAGTAGAATCTCATTTTTTTGATTCACATATTCTATTGTTAATTCTTTGAAGCATCAAGGAATGGGAATTTCTATTTCTCAGGGAGATTATAAATTTCCTTAAAAGTCTACAGAAAATCCCATGAGCACAGAATAGCAGTAATAAAGTTCTGTATATGGCTGAATATGATGGCCCAGTTTGTGAGTTTACAACCATGTGTTACTTTTAATTCATAACTTAATGAGAAAACTTGCTCACACAGTATAGCATAATTGCTGGGGGAATTACAGGGGCTTAGACACAATTTTCTATCATTTTGAAGCTGACATTGGCTGGGCTGTAAGGCTTAATTTTACCTGCAGATTAGAGGATTGTTGAACATTCTGGCACAACCAGGCCTCATTTGGCTTTCTTTATACATTGTCCTTTTTCAGCCTGAGCTGGTTAAGACTAAGGTTGCAATTTATTTTATTTTATTTTATTTTATTTTATTTTATTTTATTTTTTAAATATCACTTGGCATTTTCCCTTTTTTCATTTTGAAGTCAACCAACCGAATTTTTTAACACAATGGAAAAACATATAATGATCTTTCCATGTGATGGCTTCTTGGTATTTTAACACAGCCTAGTTGAACAGCTGGGAGTAGTGTTAAAGACAGGACTTCCTGGCATATTACAAAGGTTGAGAATACATCAGAGAAAATAGGTAGTGCACATGCTTTTGATACTCCTAAGAATAATTTCTAAATTAATTATATCAACTCTCTGAAGATTTTGTCTATTTATTCAACATGACTAGGTGCCAAGAACAATGTTATTTAGGTGCTAGAAATGAATAACCGCACAGCCTAACCCCAAAGAGTTCATAGCTGACCAAAAAAAAGTGTAGAAATGGAAATATAAATCAAAATATTAAAATGGTATGATAATATCACAAAGGGACGGTCTCTTCCACTAAGTGTTGGGATCATAGAAGGATTCAGTGATGTTTGAACTAAACTTTGGTGAGTTTTTGATGGACATAAGGAAATGGAGGGAAAGACATTCCATGGAAAGGAAAAAAACATGCATTAAGGCACATAGGCAGGAATGCCCAGACTGGATGAGTAACACTGAAGAAAGTTAGATTGGCTGGAAAGTAAGATCCATAGTAAGAGAAAATATTATCTCAACGTGAAGCCTGGATTAGGTCACTAATAAGTATTTCATTACAACTCTGGTGACATTTTAAAAAGAAAATCAAGATTTGCTTCTCTAGAGAAGCCTAAGAGTTCTCTAGCCTACATTCCTAATGTCCATGTTTGAGTTCTTAGCTCTCTCACAGATACTATTTGGCCCTTTTGCATTCAATATTATTCACATAATCCAACCTCATTTCCTCATAGGGTATCTGAGACCCTTGAAGACAGGGATATCTTCTTTCATAACATTCAAATATTTATCACAGCATTTATTATAAAATACTTAGTAACTCATCCCTAATAATGGGATTTGAACAATTAAGTTAGTTTTCTTACTTTAGTAATCTAAACCTCAGCATGTATTAAAATGTGTCAGTTGAAGGTAACATAATTTTATATTATATTTTGATGTAAATTTGTTATCTTTAAATGCTTTCTGAAAGGCAATATCTTGCAGAGATCCTTTTTATTATTTTATGGAAAATATTATAATCTAAATCCATATCAATGGTTGGTTCATTCTCTAATTTTGGAGATCTAGACATTTAACCAAGCAGCTTAACTGATGTGCCCTGTTTTTTTCTTTTCAAAATCGAGCTTTAATAATGTTAGCAGGAGTATATGACTAGGATGTCAATATTGATAAAACATAAGAAAACTGAAGTGATGAGGGAATCCAAGATCTGAAAAGGTAACATCCTAGCTCTAAAGATGGCCCTAGAGAAATGTCTATTTCCTACCTAAGGCTCCTTCTTGAAGTTATTTCCAGAGTTACATGTTGCCCAAGGTGATTCTCCTCATGTTACTGGTGGTTGGAAAAAGCACAGTTGTAACAATGATAAACTACAAAGCCAGCATTCTTTCACTAAAACAAACAAAAAACAGAAACAAAAACTAGAAATGTATCGGTTCTTCTGTGAGAAAGATTACTGGTTTATTACTAGTTTTTTTATTTCAAAAATTTTAAAACTAATTTCTTAAAATGTGCTTCTAGTTTCTTGAAATGTGCTTCTAATCTAGAGATAGATGATTTGTTGTTTATATGTACTTTTCCCAATAAACTTATTTTAAAGAAAAGTTTCTTAAGAAAAGTTTCTCCAAGAAACTTTTCCCAAAAATACTTCTCAAAGATAGTACGTAGCAGAGATTTGCAGATAGATTAGTTTGGATTTAAATCCTGATTCTAGGGGCTCCTGGGTGGCTCAGTCGGTTAAGCATCTGCATTCAGCTCAGGTCATGATCTCAGGGTCCTGGGATTGAGCCCCGCATCAGGCTCCCTGCTCAGTGGGGAGTCTGCTTCTCCTTCTGCCTGCCACTCCCCCTGCTTGTGCTCTCTTCCTCTCTCTGTCAAATAAATAAATAAAATCTTTTAAAAAAATAAAATAAAATAAATAAATAAATCCTGATTCTATCCATATGTACTTGGTAATATTACCTAGCTTCTATGAGTTTCAGTTTTTGCACCTAATATATATCCCAAGCTTGTTGTGAGTATTAAATAAGATAATATAAGTAAAAAACCTGGTATGCTTCTCACTAACCATTTTATTTAATAAGACAGCACAACATATTTTTACTAATGTCATCCTTATTTAAGTGAATATATCAAAAGCCTTTTTACTGTAAAAAGGATATATTTTTTGTTATATGAATTTGTTATATGATATTGCATGGACAGCACACAACCTGGTATAAACCCCCAAAAAAGTATTCAAGTAATCTTGGGATCTTGAAAAACTCCAATTTTGTGCATATCATGTAAATTCTATTTCCCCACTCAAAGGGATCAGAAAGGCACATAAAATATTTAGAGCTTTATAGTTTGGGTCCTTTATTCTATTTGTCTATCCTTGCAACTTCACCACAGCAGTAAATTGCTTTGGCTTTAAAGTAAGTATTGATAGCCTATAGATTAAATACTCTAAATTTTATTTTCTTCTTCAAAATTGTTTGGTTAATCTTTTAAAAATCACTTGAGATTTATTTATTTATTTATTTACTTACTTATTTACTTATTTATTTTATTATGTTCAGTTAGCTAACATATAGTACATCATTAGTTTATTTTTTAAATTTTTTTAAAAAGATTTTATTTTTAAGTAATCTCTATGCCTAACATGGGGCTTGAGCTCACAACCCCAAGATCAAGGATCACATGCTCTAACAACTGAGCAAGCCAGGTGCCCCTAAATCTCTTGAATTTTAAATTGCATGCAATGAAATGCTAAGATCTTAAGTATAGCATTCAATCAGTTTAGCACATGTTTTGCCCACCACCAAATTAATATAGGAAACACTTTCACCTTCTTGATGATTCTTTTATGCATTTATCTAGTAAATTTCCCACCAGTGAGATAACGAGCATTTTGATGTCTATCACTGTTTCTTGAGATTCCTAAATGTGGAATCTTCCTGCATGGACCCTTCTATGTCTAGCCTCTTTTGCACAACACACTGTATATGAGTTTGATCCATGCTGTTGCATGCACCAGCTGTTGGAACATTTTATTGCAGAAGAGCATTCCACTGTATCTACTACAATACGTTTACCCATTCTTCTGTTGCTGGACATTCAGATGTTTTTCACCTTTTGGCTATTATGAATTAAGATGCTATGAGCATCCTTGTACAAGTATTTTATAGATATATTTGCTTTTAATTTCAGTAAATACCCAGGCATGGACAGGAGATAGGTGTATACTTAACTTTAAAAGAGATTCCCAAGTCATTTTCAATGTATTTATGCCATTTTACATACTGAGCAACACATTGAGAGAGTCCAGTTGTTTCTGATGCATGCTGACATTAGATAGTCCCAATCTTTTAAAATTTAGCTATTCTAGAGCATGTGAAATGTTATTTTATTGTGATTTTAATTTGCATTTTGTTGATTAACTTAAGTAAATTTTTATGCACTTTTTGTAAAATGTCTATTCATGTCCTGTCTACAGTTTTAACTGGTTATTTGCCTTTTTTATTTTTGTCTAAGAGTTCTCTATATAGTCTAGATATGAGTCATCTATCAAATATATTTTGATGTCTGATAAATTGCATTGCCTAGATCTTTTGTGTGTCTGGTTTTATTGTCTGTTTTCTTTCTTTCTTTTTTGGGGGGTGGTTGTTGTCTTACCTTACCTCTGTGTATTATCTTGTTATTTATATTGGGTAACATATTTATATGTTAAAAAAAAAGGATAAAATGTAACTTTGAATGATGCTCTCTTTCTTTAGAGATGAATTACTTTTGATTCTGGAAGGCAGATATTCTTGGGAATATAACCTTAATCTAATCATATGCTTAGACGGGGCACCAGTATACAAATCTGACTCTCTTTTTCTGACCTAGACTCAGACGTCACACAAGGTCACGTCTATTGCATTCTACTGATTACAAACAAGCCTTAAAGTCAACCATATGCAAGGGTAAGGGCATAGATCTCATTTCTCAATTTAGTAGCAAAGTTCTAGAAAAGTACGTGGAGCAGATGATATTGTTGGAATATGTAAGCTGTCACAGCCCATTCTCTGGCCTCAACAAATTATACTCATTCCACATGCAAAACATACTAACGATCTCTCAAAGCACATGGCAGTGGGGCAGACATTAGAAAATCTCAATAGATATCTCCAAAGAAGAGAAAAATAAGAAAGCATAGGAGAAACTGAGCCATACCATTTCGGTATTTCAAATGTACATATATTGCCAATTCCCTGATTAGAGTTTATTCCACCTCCCAATGAATTGTTTTCCATAGCTCTTAGCCTTATCTTCTAGACTCTAGGTTTTGCCCTACAGGCCATCCTTCATTTCAGAAATAGCTTCAAAAACAACAGATGTTGGCAAGGATGTGGAGAAAGGAGAACCCTCTTACACTGTTGGTGGGAATGCAAGCTGGTGCAGCCACTCTGGAAAACAGTATGGAGATTCCTCAGAAAGTTAAAAATAGAGCTACCCTATGACCCAGCAATTGCACTACTAGGTATTTACCCCAAAGGAATTAAACAGTGATTCGAAGGGGCATGTACATTCCAATGTTTATAGCAGCAAGGTCCACAATAACCAAACTATGGGAAGAGCTCAGATGTCCACCAACAGATGAATGGATAGAGAAGAGGTGGTATATATATATATATATATACGTATATAACAGAATATTACTAAGCCTTCAAAAAGAATGAAATCTTGCCATTTGCAACAATGTGGATAGAACTAGAGGGTATTATGCTAAGCAAAATAAGTCAGAGAAAGACAAATATCATATAATTTCACTCATCTGTGGAATTTAAGAAACAAAATAGATGAATATAGGGGAAGGAAAGGAAAAATAAGACAAAAACAGAGAGGGAGACAAACTATAAGAGACTCTCAACTATAGGAAACAAACAGAGTTGCTGGAGGGAAAATGGGTACAGGGATGGGGTAACTGTGTGATGGGCATTAAGGAGAGCACTTGATGGAATGAGCCCTGAGTGTTATATAAAACTGGTGAATTACTATATTCTACCTCAGAAATTAATAATGCACTATATGTTAGTTAAACTGAATTTAAATTAAAAAAAGAAGGCTTCAATAAATAACATTTAAAAAACAAAAAGAAAAAGAAAAACTTCTCTGGAAAAATCTCCGCCTGCTTCGACTCATAAAATATTTGGAGTTCAAAAGCCTCTTTTCATTTGATACTCTGTCTCATTCAGTACAAGCTATTATGATTTATTCATGAATATTTTTTCTATCAGGTATAATTCATTCCATTAGACAAAAGCTGTGCCTACAAATCTCTTTGAAAGAAATCCTTTATTTTGGACTCTGCATGAAGTTGTTAGGATGATTTCCTTAAATATATTAGAATCCTTATTGGTTAAGAGACAGGATCAATAAGGCACAACTTTAAGATCCTTAGAAGTCCACTTGTGTTTCTGAAATGTTTTATGTGTCATCGCCTTAGATTTTCTAAGTTCTCAACCAAGGATATTATAGTCCAACCCTGGACTGGTTCTTAAACCTCAGATAATTTTTTGCTTTGAAAGTCATTTTCTAGGTGAAAAGGTGGTGTTGTACCTTATACATGTTCTTCATGTTCCACTCAAAAACCAGGTATTTTATTCTTTTGTTCATCTCACTCCTCTATCATCGTGTGAGAGGTAGATAATACACTCAAGCTTTGCATGGAAATCTCATCTAGATCAAGAGTCAGCAAACTATGGTTTTTAGGTTGAATCTAGTTCACTGTTGGCCAAATTTGTTCATGCCTATTTATTTTCATATTGTCTATGATTTATAATACAACACTTAAGTAAATGTGACAGAGAGGGTGCAGCACTCAAAATCTTAAATATTTACTATCTGACCCTTTAAAGAAAAAAATTGCTGGTCTTTAGGACATAGTTTATTAGATACTTTTTTTCTATTTTCCATGTAACTACAAGTGATACTTTCATTGAACTTTCTCTCACTACACAGCAATTGTTTCCTTTTTCCTAGCTCCCAGAAACATTTTTCTGACTTTCCATTAAGCCCTGATTGTCCACCATCTCCAGGCCCATCATATTCCACAAACAGTCTTTTCAAGGTCTTTCCTGCTTCTATCTACTGTCCAATCCCAAAACCAGAGACAAGTGTCTGGAGTTTTATTATGAAAAGACCTACTCCCAATACCAAATTTTGTTTCAGTCATCTTTGTGACGTAAAGATTTACACCAACACTTAACTTAAAGCAACAACAATTATTTTAATTCTCTGATTTCTATAAGTCAGGAATTCAGGGTGGACTCATTGGGTGTTTCTGCCTATGGGTCCCTCACGTGGTTATAGCCACATCGTAGCAGGTGCTAGGCCAGTGGACATGGCCAGCCATCTCTCTCCCCTGGAAAATACATTTCCAGGGCTTATCCTTCCAGGCTCCTCACATGGGCAGGTCTACATCTTCTTAGACCATGGTAGTCCCAAGGCATATGAAAGGCATACTTAAAGCTGAGGGCTTCAAGAAAAACTATTTTGGTCAATGAGTTAGAAGTGGTCTTACCTTTCTTCTGAGCTAGCTCAGAAATCACACATCATGACTTCTGCTATATTGGTAACAAACAAATCACAAGGCTGTCCAGATTCAAGAGGAGAAAAAATAAACACCACCTCTTAATGAGGAGCGGCAAGACAGAAGATGTTATTGTGGCCCCTTTTGACTAATAAAATCTACCATAATGTTTGGCGTCCAACAAATCTAAAAAGAAAATAAGTATTTTTGTCTAAAAACAAGGTGTTTTTCCCCCTCTAATTTCACATTTAAAGTTTTTTTTGACAGAAAGAGTATATATTTCATTAATTTGAAAAGTATAAGTATTATCTAAGATTATTGATCAGTATAAAATTAGATTAGCTTTCAAGGCCTACATTCCATTATTAAAGTTATTCAAATTTGGAATATCAGACCTGTGTAGGGGCGCAAAAAGAAAGTAGCAGATTATTTGAAATCTCTCATATTAAAGTACAGCTTATACATCCCTGGTTGAGAAATATGATTCCTTTTCAGGAAAGGCTAATCTATTTGGTCGAACCAATTGTAGAACTACGGAGGTATTAGTGCATCAGCCTAAGAACTTAGATCAGGAAATAATAGCATCGGTGTGATGGGCATCACTGCTTGCTTAACTTGAAATTCCACGTCATAACAAAAAGCCATATAATAAACTTCTAAGTGACACATGCATGTAAATTATTTAACATAGTACCAAGGATATAAAAATCCATTAAATAAATGTTAGCTAGGGTTATGATTATTTGTATAATAATGTTAGACTCAATAGCAGTGGTAAAGTAACAATGGAGGTAGTAATTCCATGAGACGTAGAGTAATATATAGTCAATATAAATAAAGTCAGCCAAATTTAGATCCCATTAGCATAAGTATCAAATTATTATCGTTTATGAAGTACTAACTTTTAGCAAATGTTTTAAACATTTTAACAAATGCCCCACTAAAAATAAACCAGAGGGGACTGCAGACCTTTTTCCATTTTGACTTGTAGTTAAAGTAATTTTTGCACATCCTTTGTTTTACACACACACACACACACACACACAATGTATAACAAACTGTTTCGGATATGACATTCTTGTGGGGATTATTATGACCACTGAATGGTATGTTAAAAATTTTGTAATCACCGAATACAACGTTTTTCACAAAACTTATGATAAAGATATACAATGGAATTTTATTCAGCAACACAATCTGGTGCAGTTTTATGTTTCCTCTTCTTATTTTCAATATGAATGGTTTATTTCAAGTTATATTTAAATGTCCTTATTAATAATCCTTATTGTCTGCAGACAACATAGATTTTCATATTTCCATAGAGCAAAGATTTTTAGTGCCATTTAACAGAAAATCTATTGGAATTTTCTGAGTGAACTTAATGTTGAATTTTTAAAGTATGTGTGTATTTCACAAGAAAAATTATATAGCTGAAAGTGGAATATTTTTATAGCTTTCCAACAAAGGAATGGTTTTCTTTCATAAACTAAATAGTTAAATCTGCATCTCAAAGAAGCAATCCACTGATCATCATTTCTCTAAAGTAAGACAGAAATCAGTGTAGAATACCTTTTAAAAATCACTAAAGGGCTAACTACAGAGAATTAAATCAAATCATGTCTTTTAAAAAAATCCATATTAGTAGCTGAAGTAATTTGCAGGAATTATTAAATTTCAAAAACCTGTGGGAGAGAGACAGCAAAATCAGGATAAAATTAATTAAAATAATCTCACATTGCATCCAGCTCCTATAAGACCAGGCCCAGTTTGTAATTATAATGCAAAGTTCTATTATCAAAAGTGATTCTCCCTTAAATGTTGAGTAAATGTTTTTAAAAAGTCACTAAAGCAGAGAATTTTTAACTAGAGTTTCTAATAATAATAATAAATTTGTAAAAATGAAATGTGATTTCTTCAGTTAAATGTATTTTTGTTTTTTTATTTATTGATTTGACAAATGTGTGAAATTTAAATGTTTTCTAAGGATAGAAATGCAGCAACTATTTGCTTATGTCAGCTAGAGTCATAACTATAACAGACTTTAGAGAAACAGAGATGAAAGAAGCAATTCTTAAAGTTTTATGATAAATCTCTTGAGTTGCAAAACACCTTCTGTACCTACCATTGCAAGCATATTTTGGCTTATCTTATACATTTTGTTGTACTTCTACTCTAGACCAAGTAATATGCCAGAGTCTTTTGATAAATTAAAAAGTGAATACAGTTTAACCTCTCAGGAAGCCACTTAATTTAAGAGCTTAGGACATGTTTTCTAAATTTTTATGGGCACAGGACTGAGAAATATAATGACATGGCTTTCATTCAGGGTCTAGGCCAAATACAGAGTCAGTACTTGGGAAGGTATATAAAAACTGTTGCATTAGGGGTGCCTGGGTGGCTGAGTTGTTTTTGGCTCAGGTCACGATCCCAGGGTCCTGGGACTGAGCCCCACGTCCAGCTCCCTGCTCTGCAGGAAGCCTGCTTCTCTCTTGATTTTGGCTCAGGTCAAGATCTCAGGGTCGTGAGATAGAGCCCTGTGTTGGGGAGTCTGTTTGAGATTCTCTTTCTCCCTCTCCCTCTGCCTCTCCTCCCCACCCTCTTTCTCTCTCTAAAATAATAAATAATCTTTAAAAAGACAAAAATAAAAAATAAAAAGATATAATTTCTTACTTGACTTTTAATACATTCTGCAGTTTTCCTGCCTTATTCAAATCTGCTAGTATCTTTTACAAGGATATGGAGATACATAGCATTTCAAGGGTCAGAAGTTAGCACTCACTGAATATTTTGGCTTTTTTAAAGTAGAGTTTTTGTTCAATATGATGACAAAAGATGATGCTTTATCAAAGAGAGGAATGGATCAGGATACTAAAAGGACACTAAATTTTTACCTGGTTCTTTGGGAACTTGAATCCAATAGTCCTCTTTAAGTATCTTCCAAAGAGAAATAAGAGATTTCAATAGAGTTACAGGCCTAGATTGTTATTTCAATCTCTACTTTTTTAGAATTTTTTAAAAACCTATGCAAGTATAGAATTTCTAGGGGTATTCCCTCCACTGAGCTCTCTGAAGGATATATACCCCTCAGGGAAGAAAGAAACCCATCTTTCAAGTGTAGGCCATCTCTGATTTTCCTTCTTCAACTACATTATCACAGGTCTGAATATCTAAGTAATCACATTTCCTAATTTGTATAAGTTATTCAAGACAAATGTAGTCCTTGACTAGGCAGAAACATAATTACTTCATTATACAAACAATATGGTATTGATAAAAAATAAAATGAGTTGTCTAAGGTTCAAGGTAACATGGAAGTTCAGGATCTGACCACAAAAGAAGGTTTTGTCTTGATATACCATAATCTTCTATGTTGTGTTTAGGTTTTTCTTTAACTACTTTAATAGTAGCATTCGGAAAATTATATTTTCTCTTGCTAGATAAATTCTAGCATATCAATACCATATATATTTTATTTATTTATTTATTTATTTATTTATTTGGAAAGAGCGTATGGGGAGAGGCAGAGGAAGAGAGAGAGAGAGAGAATCTTAGTCAGACTCCACACCCAACATGCAGAGGCAGAGCTCGATCTCACAACCTTGAGATCAAGACCTGAGCTGAAATCAAGAGTCCGACCCAGCCAACTGAGCAACCCAGGCTCCCCTACCATATATATCTTTTGAATCTTATTGTAATATCCCTTGTGCTTGAGTTTTCTTCTTTAATTTATTAGCTGCTTTAGAACTATGATTACTCTTCCCCCTCTATGTGTGCTTCTAGAAGCTTCCCATTTTATTATCTATGACATGGTCAGTTCTATAAATTATTCAATAGACTTTTTAAAGAATATCAGGTAAAACATTTTTTAAAGATTTTATTTATTTATTTGACAGAGAGAGAGACAGCGAGAGAGGGAATATAAGCAGGGGGAGAGGGAGAAGCAGGCTTCCTGCCAAGCAGGGAGCCCGATGCAGGGCTCGATCCCAGAACCCTGGGATCAGGACCTGAGCTGAAAGCAGATGTTTAATGACTGAGCCACCCAGGTGCCCCTATAAAACATTTTTGTATTTAACTCACAGTATATGTTTCTTTTTCTCTAGTAAATTTGTCCTTTGATATGTGGAAATATACTTACTTATAACTACTCAATTTTAGCCAAGAAAAAATTATTAATTTAAAAGATTCCTATTTACATGTCTCATTAGAAAAGAAGAGGAAACTTTAAACAAGAAACACTGAAAGATATTTCCAAAAGGAATAAATTTACATACCAGAACTGCATTCACACCTATTCAGAATAACTGAATGTTATTTTAATAAGCAAACCTGAAATCTTGTGATTCAGAAGTGTAGTTACTATGGTTAATTCATTTTCCAAATGGCTGTTTTGATGAATTATGGATGTGTGTTTCACACTTGCACTACAGAAAAAAATCTCTTACTAGCATCTTTCAACAAAATACATATGCACATGGCAGCCACCAGTAGACAAGCTTAGAAATTTAACAGGATGATATAACAGCCTAATGCCTTATGAGTCTATTCTGCCTGAGCTGAATAAACACAGTGTAAAGGTCACAGATTTTAGATTGTGAAGCACAGAGTATTTGGTCTTGAAACATTTACAAGTTTGACCTTTCAGTGAAATGTGTTTCCATATGACTATACCATTAAAAGCTCAAAACATATTTTCACCCATTTCCTAATTGCTAAATAATCCTTAAATTCCTAGTATACTATCACCCAAAATGTTAATGTTACTTTTTTTAAGGTCTGCAGCCCCATCCAATGTAGTGAGAAAATGTCCTTTCCAGAACTTTTTAGCACTCCTTGTTTGTACAAACTGTTAATGCAATACTGTGGAAATTGGTTAAATTATCAGGTAATATCAACAACACCTATTAGTTTTTCAGATTCTATATGATATCAGAAGCCCTATAATGCCAAGCGTTTTTTTTTTTTCATGATACTAGAAATCTCCATCTTGTTATTACTTCTGAGTCCACAGCAAAGACATTAAGAGAAACTACTCAAAGAGCTTAAACAGAGTATTCAGTTCATGGTCCTGGGGTGGAATAAATAGTATAGGTTCAGAGAGAATGTGCTCATGGTTGATATCTGAGGTGAAACATGTAATCTGGAGATGTATATCTGAGTATAAAATCTAAAGAGCAAAACAAGACAGAAATGGGAAGAGAAGTCATAAGGTCAGATGTCAAGATCATGAATTGATGAGGAAATGAAATAGAAGATGAATTATGGCAAGAAGCTGAAGGCCTTTTCACATGGTTTTGTGATCCAGAGTGAGTCTCCATCCTTAAAGAGTTCAGGAACCACCAGATGGATACTCACAGTTGCCCAAGGGGCTCAGAGAGACTTCCTGTTGGTAAGCCTGCTCTGCTGTAGCTCTCCTCAGTGCCCTTTTGCATATGTGGTACCTTCTTCGTAGTTGATGCATAAGAAATTCCATTTAAACAATATTTTCTTGCCATGGGAAAAACTTTGTTTCCTCATGGATCCATCACTGTCTTAAGAAATCACCTTGAAACTCCAAAAGCTCCCTGAACTTTTAAAAGAAAAGGGTAATATCCCCAGTCGATGTACAGTTCACTTTTATTATCATTCACTAGCTCTGTACACTTCATTATCCAGGTGATGCTCCTCTACTATTGTCTAGCACTTAGACATGCTACTTCACCTCTTCAGATCTCTCTACTTAAGAAATTCTTCTGCTCAGTAGAATAATGTCCATTACACAGTAAGGCCTGGCATACAGGAAGTTTGCCCCATGGCAATTCTTTCTTCCCCTTTCTATATGGCACTTCCTGTTAAATTGAGAGTAAAATAAGAAAAAAAATTTAAAAAAAAGAATTAGAAGGAGATATAAAGTAAGATATATGAAAAAGAATTATAGAAAAATAAAGAAAATTTGAACAAAATACAGTGTGAAAGAATATGATATTGTGACAAAGTAAATCAATTTACTTTTCCTAAAACTAAAATAAAGAAAAGTATAATACCTAAATTTTTCTTGCATAAGGAGTTTTTGGGGAAATTACTTGACTCATGATACATTTTATACATTGATTCGTGATATATTTTACATAGAAAAATAAAGCCTCAGCTTAAGATGTGCTCTACTAAAACAAAGAAATAGATATAACTGAGGAGAGCTGAGTGTGAATACACAAAACAGAGGGGAGATAGGAAAAAGGTTAAGACCAGAAAAGTATTAAGAAACCAACTCCAGGATTAAAATAAATCTAATACTCATGATCTTACAGTAACAGGGAAGGCTTGTAAAACGCATTTTCAAGGAGACACATGTGCAAAAATCTAAGGAATTGGACAGGGATAGAATCCGTGAATCAAGCTCATTCAATCAAAATAAAGATGCCTTCCGGGCACCTGGGTGGCTCAGTTGGTTAAGTGACTGCCTTCGGCTCAGGTCATGATCCTGGGGTCCCAGGATCGAGTCCTGCATCGGCTCCCTGCTCAGCAAGGAGCCTGCTTCTCCCTCTAACCCTCCCCCCTCTCATGTACTCTCTCGCTCTCTCTCATTCTCGTTCTCTCCCTCTAACCCTCCCCCCTCTCATGTACTCTCTCTCTCTCTCTCATTCTCTCTCTCTCAAATAAATAAATAAATCTTTAAAAATAAATAAATAAAAATAAAGATGCCTTTCATAGCATCTAGAGGAAACTGACAGCTTGGACTTTGCAGGTTTCCAAGTCTAAGGTCCAGCCCCATTGACACTTGTTCCTTCTTACTCTGCTGCTCATCATAAATCCATCATTCAACACTGTTCTTGAAAAGTCTTGCCAGAACTGCCTGCTGCCTCTTCCCTCATTGGTGCATGAATAACAGACATCTAGTTTCCAAATCTTACTTGTCTCACAGAAGCTCAGAAATATGCACAGTAGGGAAGCCTTATTAAAGGCTCATTAATAAAATAGTGCCTTCCCTGGTAGATGGCTTAGGAGAAATTGCATTTTCCCCAAACCCCAGAAAATGAAAGTAGGAGGTGTGGCTGTAAAGAAGATTGAAATGCTAATGAGAAGGAGATGGTGAATATAGTAGAAGTGACTCATCCAGGACACACAATGGAGAATCAGAATGATAGAATTGAGTTCTTTCAATGTGCCAAGTATTAGGAAAATTCAACCTGCTTTTTGAGCCAAGATACTTATAATTGAGATGTCTAATAGCTCAATAATAAATGGACTAAAGGTATTTTTCTTAAAATTTTCCCTGAAAAGATGGCTTTTAATAATGCTGCAGGTTAAGTCCAGGTCTCCTCCATGTTACCCTCATTTGTCTTGGATAATGAGGGGATTTTCTTCTATTGATGACAGCATAATTCAGAGGGTCTAGAAATACTATGTGATGATTAAGGCCAGGCTTAGCCAGTCAGTCCCTTCTGTTTATACTCAAAGTCATGTGACAAAGCTTAATTGAGCATGAATAAAAGAGTAGTAAAGAATTGGGCACAGGGGCACCTTGGTGGCTCAGTCATTCAGCGTCTACCTTGGGCTCAGGTCATGATCCCAGGGTCCTGGGATCGAGTCCCACATCGGGTTCCCTGCTCCGTGGGAAGCCTGCTTCTCCCTCTACCAGTCCCCCTGCTTGTGTTCCCTCTCTAACTGTGTCTCTGTCTGTCAAATAAATAAATAAAATCTTTGAGAAAAAAAATTGGGCACAATAATGCAATCTTCTACAATAACCTGTTATGTATCAGGCACTATTTTAAGAATTGAGAACACATGAATGAATAGCATGAAGACCTTTCCATCTTGGAGCTTGCATCCTCTTGGAAGATACAGACAATAAACAAATAAATATATAATATGAAAGGTATCAATGAGAATACTGAAAATTTTAAAAAGCAAGTTAAGTGTGTAGAAGCAATAGATTAAAAAAGTTGCCTGAGGGTCAACTTTGGCCTTCTCTCTATTTTTGTAAATAAAGTTTTATTGGAACACAGTCTGCCTAAATGTTTATGTTAGTATAGATAATCATTGGCTAATTGCCAGCAAGACTCTAACTTTTGCCTGTAGACCAAGATTACAATCAGCATCCAAAACAAGATTAGATATTTTTACTAAAACTCTCAATGTCACTGCTTTTGGGTACAAAGTTTGAGGCTTTTGTCAGCACAAAGACAACTGTCCTGCCTTATTTTAGGTTCATGTTTCACACTGGAATAACCAAAATAAGAATTATATTTCTCCTCTTATTTGTTAAAGGAGAAAAAAAGCAAAAAGGAGCTTGATCCTTTAAAGAAATTGATTGATATTCTTACTTGGTTTTATCTGTATAACATGTTGACAATTGCCTTTTACTGACAGCTGAGAAAAGGTTAAACTTACAACATTTGACCCAGGAGTCATTTACCCAAATATTAACATTTGGACACATTTCCAAGCAAGGTCTTAGATAACTGTATTTACCCTTCAAATACAACTCCTAAGACTCTAGCCTTTTGCTATCTTTTTTAACTAAAGAGAACTCCTCTTCCTTTCTATGGTTATGTCATATAAAATAATCAACAAAAACTTATTTTCTTAGGAATTCAAAATGTTTGAATTTCCTTAGGTGTTTTGAATTTGTTGTTGTTGTTTAAATGAAGCATTTTCTGGCCAACAGACACAAGAAAAAGTGCTCAACATCACTCGGCATCAGGGAAATACAAATCAACTGATGTTGACGAGGATACAGAGAAAGGGGAACCCTCCTACACTGTTGGTGGGAATGAAACTGGTGCAGCCACTCTGGAAAACAGTATGGAGATTCCTCAGAAAGTTAAAAATAGAGCTACCCTATGAACCAGCAATTGCACTACTAGGTATTTATCCAAAGGATACAAACATAGTGATTCAAAGGGGCACCTGCACCCCAATGTTTATAGCAGCAATGTCCACAATAGCTAAACTATGGAAAGAACTCAGATGTCCATTGACAGATGAATGGATAAAGAAGATGTGGTATACACACACACACACACACACACACACACACACACACACACACACACACACACACACACAATGGAATATTACTCAGCCATCAAAAAGAATGAAATCTTGCCATTTGCAATGACGTGGATGGAACTAAAGGGTATTATGCTAAGCGAAATAAGTCAGTCAGAGAAAGACAAGTATCATATGATTTCACTCATATGTAGAATTTAAGAAACCAAGCAGATGAACACAGGGAAGGGAAGGAAATTAAAGATGAAAATCGAGAGGAAGGCAAACCATAAGAGACTGTGAGCTCTAGGAAACAAACTGAGGGTTGTTGGAGGGGAGGTGTGAGGGGGGAAGGGATAATTGGGTGATGGGCATTAAGGAGGGTACATGATGTAATGAGCACTGGTGTTATATGCAACTGATGAATCACTAAATTCTACCTCGGAAACTAATTAAAAAAAAAATAAGTTTATCTTCCATAGCTTCCAGGTCCCTTGGCATACAGCGCAGGATTCCACTATTGCCACAGAATCACTTTAGTTTGTGGATGGATGCCAAATTTTAGTAGTTAAAAAGAGGGGCAAGAAAGAAGGAGGTCTTATGTTGTCATAATGTTGACATCACTTTAAGCAAGCTGAAGTAACATTTTATAACATGGGGCATAAGCAAGAGGTTGGGCTAACCAAATATGATAAAATCATTTCTAATATGTCCTTGGTATAATTTCTCTTTTTTTAATCTAGGTTTTACATATTCATAGTTGTCAAATTCCCATTTTTTTAGTGAATAAGGCAATCACTTTATCCTCCTCATATTTTTGTATGTATGGAAAAGATGCTTTTACTTCTTTCAAAGTATTACTTTGTTATTTACCTCCATGGCTCTAAATTATACATTTGTATAGACAATTTTGAAATTTTCCATTTAAGGCATTATTGCCTTATTTCTTACTATGGAAAGATGAAGATTAAATTTCTTTTTTTTCTACCTCTGGCTAGCAAATACACACACAGATACAGAAGAGGAGCACACACACAAGCCATACAATTCCCATTATCCCATTTTTCCAATAAAGTTATACCATGATTTTGGTTAGTTTGAAGTTCAATGTTTATAAAGTTGACTAAATAAAAACTCTTCATAGCTAGGTAGCAAACTGTTTTTATTCCCAATGGTTTTGTTATTTCTGAAACTAAAAATTGACTTAATTTTTTCCTTATGTTCTATAGAACTAACAGTAACTGATTCAACTCCAAACTCAAACTCTTTCTATACTGTTTCTATAATCTTTTTGTTTGCAATGTTGCTGTTGAGAAGTCCAAAACCATTCTAATGTGCGTTTTTGTTGTTGTTTGTTTGTTGGCTGGTCATTTCGTTCTTACTCATTTTGGTTTCATTACTAATTCACTTTTTTTCAGGATATGTGGGATCTTTCAGACTAGAAATTAAAGTCCTTCAGTGTGCAATTATTTTAAAAAAAGTATTTCACTAATTATTTCCACGTCTTTTTCCCCGTAGAACACCTATTATTTGAATATCAGTTATCCTAAAATAGATTCCTAATTATCTTAATTCTTTTCTAAAATTTTATATTTCTTTGACCTCTAATGCATTTTTTGTTGTTGTCTGTTCTTCATTATCTCTATTTTTGTGGATTTATGTCATTTCCAAAAAAATGCTTTACTCTTCAGTGAAAATGTGGGAGAAATTACAGTGAGATATATAGTTTTAATCCACTATCTTCACCCAGAACTTACCAAGTTTTCAAAATGCCAAAAAGCTAAGCTTTATGGTCAATGTTTGTTTCTTTCTAATAGTACTCATGTGTAACTTCATAACTACTTTCTAAAGCACCTCTTGATCCAATTTTTTTTAAGAACACTTAATATGAGATCTACTCTCTTAACATGTTTTTAAGTACATAATACAGTACTGTTATCTACAGGCACAATGTAGTACATCAGATTTATAGAACATATTCTTCTTGCATAATAGACATTTTATACATGTTGAGTAGCAACTCCCCATTTCCCCTTCCTCTCAGCCCCTTGAAACCAGTATTCTGTTGTTTCCTTCTACAAGATTGACTATTTTATCTATTTTTTAAAAAGATTTATTTATTTATTTTAAAGAGAGAGAGAGAGAGAGTGCAGTAGGGGGAGAGGGAGAGAGAGGATCTTCAAGCAGACTACCTGCTGAGTGTGGAGCCTGACACAGGGCTTGATCTCATGACCCATGAGATCATAACCTGAGCTGAAACCAAGAGTTGGATGCTTAACCAATTGAGCCACCCACTATATCATAAGTGGAATCATGCCACATTTGTTCTTACATGAGTAGCTTAGTTTTTTGAATGGTTTTATTTTTTAAAATGAAATTTAATTCCTTAGCAATGCCAACAACTGATTCATATTTGTCTATTGCATGTAAAAGTCTTTTACGTGTTTGAAGAAAACTAAGATGTTCACTCAAAATCATACTTGTTCAAAGACCTAATCTTAACATCACTTCTTTTGACTGTTTCAAAGCCTATGTGGCAGGAGAGACCCAACCTGGGATAAACCAGCCTGAAGTGCAGCTGTGTGAAACAGAACCATTCTCAGGGGGCAAGGCCCATTTGTGCCAAGGCTCCAGGCTGATCTTTAGTCTGAGATGCAAAGTCACAAGTAGTGACAGGTACTTTAGATCAATAAATGTCACCAAGCAAAAAACTCATGTTCTTTTTTTTTTTTTTAAGATTTTATTTATTTGACAGAGAGAGATACAGCGAGAGAGGGAACACCAGCAGGGGGAGTGGGAGAGGGAGAAGCAGGCTTCCCACCGAGCAGGGAGCCCGATGTGGGGCTCAATCCCAGGACCCTGAGATCATGACCTGAGCCGAAGGCAGACGCTTAACGACTGAGCCACCCAGGCACCCCTCTTCATGTTCTTATGTAAGTAGAATGGACACAGCCCTATAAAGGCAAAATAAATAAAAAATATTCTATCATATTTCATCAGAATTCTGTGGTGGTAGCACTGAAATAGGAAGGGTAGAATGAAAATCAGGAATGACATACCATTACAAATTCTAGAAAGACCTACACTAACATTAGATTAAATCAGTCAGGGTACATTTGTACATATGGTTATTGCCAAGTAAAGAGAGGGTATATACTATGGGAAATCTAAAATCTGAGGGAATGAGATTGACTGGGTGCTTCTATATGGGGAGAAGGCCAAAAGGAAAAAAACAAGAAGGTAGCGGGTGGAGAATAAGGGAATAGAGAGAGCAGTTAGAACCATTTATTTCTTAGAAACAACTTTGTGCACTTTGACACTCCTTTATAATATCCCTGCTCCATCCTCATAGATGCACCAGTCTATTTGCAACATATAGCTCTTAGAGTCTGGTATTTACCAATAATTATTGTCAAATCATAGCAGTCAAAAGACAATCATAATAAGCATAAACCCCAGTATAAAGAAATTATATACTCTTGGGGCCCCTGGGTGGTTCAGTCAGTTAAGTGTCCAACTCTTGATTTTGGCTCAAGTCATGATCTCAGGGTCATGGGATTCAGCCCCAAGTCAGTCTCCCTGCTCAGTGGGGAGTCTGCTTCTCTCCTTCTCTCTCTCCCTCTGCCCCTACCCTGGCTCCCATGCACACAGGCACTCTGTCTCTCTCTCTCAAATGAATGAATAAATTAATCTTAAAAAAAAAGAAATTGGGGCATGTGGTTGGCTCAATAGGTTAAGCATCTGCCTTCAGCTCAGGTCATGATCCCAGGGTCCTGGGATCCAGCTCCGAGTCTGATTTCCTGCTCAGCAGGGATCCTGCTTCTCCCTATCTCTCTGCCTCTCCCCCATGCTCATGCTCTCTCTCTCTCAAATAAATAAATAAAATCTTAAAAAAAAGAAATTATATAATCTTGATATTAATAAACCTTTTGTATTTAATTGGCAAAAGCAATAATGTCACATCTAAAACCAAGTCCTTAAAAAAACTAACTCCTGGGTAGCTCAGTTGGTTAAGCATCTGCCTTCAGCTCAGGTCACGATCCCGGGGTCATGGTCCCCATGCTGGGCTCCCTGCTCAGCGGAGAGTCTGCTTCTCCCTCTCCCTCTGCTCCTCTCCCCTGCTCATGCTTTCTCTCTCTCTCTCACTTTCGCTCTGTTCCAAATAAATAAATAAAATCTTAAAAAAAAAGCCTAATTCCAAATATTTACAACATCGGGTTATAAGTTTTTGTTAATTTGTTTTTACTTTATCAAGAAACATTGAACACATTGTTGGTCTTGGTTATATATAGAGATTTTCCAACAAGAACATTCATTTATTTATAAAACAACAACAACAAAAAGTAAGTTTTTTTTGGGCGGGGGTTTGTTGTTATGTTTAGAAAATAGGTATAGTCAACACACAGAGGACTATGATACAATAGATTAATAATAACACCTGAATGTAAGAGTGTAGGATGAGATAAGAGATTCATATTACATGGATGGGTGAGTTGTCTATTATTACAGATAAACCATCCTATTGTGAAATGAAGATTTCTAATTTATTGCAGCAAGTTTCCTCAATGGATGTTATCAGAAAATAGCTAAGCTATATCAATCAATTTGAAATGTTCTCTAAATCATTGAATTATACTGTCATTAAAATAAGTTAGAGTAGAATGAAGAAAAATTCATAAATAAGTAAACAAAGGAAAGTTAAGGGTTACTTTTTTCCCTGGAGTCTTTCAGTTGTGGCCTTCTCTTAAAAATCTCTAAGACAGTGATCCCTGGGTGGCTCAGTCATTAAGCATCTGCCTTCGGCTCAACTCATGATCCCAGGTCCTGGGATCAAGCCCCGCATTGGGCTCACTGCTTTGTGGGAAGCATGCTTCTCCCTTTCCCACTCCCCTTGCTTGTGTTCCCTCTCTGGCTGTCTTTCTCTCTCTCTCTGTCAAAAAATAAATAAAATCTTAAAAAAAAAAGTCTCTAAGACATGGGACATTGTGTGGCTTGTAGATCTAAACGTGAAAGGTAAAACAGTGAAGAATTTACAAACTTTTAACAATAATAAAGGAGCTCTTCCTGATTTTGATGTAGGCAGAAATTTCTTAAGCACACAATCAAGTGAAAGAAAATGATTGACAAAATATACTAAATTAAAATTAAGTACTTGTTCACCAAAATACATTACTATGAAAGTGAAAAGGCAAGCCACATATTGGCAGATTTTTGCAACACATTTAAGTGACAAATGCCTTGTATCCAGATCCAGAATATATAAAGAATACAAATTGGTAAGAAAAAGTTAATGCAATTAGAAAGAAAAGATCAAGAGGCATAAACAGGTATTTGCAAAAGAGAATCAAAGACCAATAAATATGTAAAAAGATGAATAAAACAAAGAACTGAAGTAAAAACAGAAAGAAATACCTTTAAATGTCAATTAGATGAACTAAAATTAAAAGGCTAATGATTACCAATTTTGGTAACATTTTGATGAATTAGGAGTCTTATACCCTGCTAATGAGACTATAAATTCCTCAACATAATCTATTAGATAGGAACATACACATACTTTATCCCATTTACTCTCATCCCCTTTACTGGGCCACTGATAAAAATAGTACATCCAGCTCAGCTAGAGATTGCTCAGAACACAACAATTAAGCTACATAAATCATAGGTCCAAACCTCCATTTTGCTTAGCCCTGTTGCCCCAGTGCCTGTCCCTCAGCTAAGACCTGAACACTAATTGCAAGTTTCCTTATGACCAGTTGAGAGAAAATGGTGCCAGGGCTGAGTTTGTTTCACAGATGGATCAGCTCAATATGTGACAGAAAATCGAAAATCGAAATAGATAGCTGCCACACTACATGCACACTCAAGATGATCCTGCAGAACAATGGTGCAGGAAATTTCTTCCGATGGACAGAACTTTAGGCAATATAAAGAGAAGTGGCCCAAGTAAGCACGTACAAAGACTTATGAAAAGTGAAGGGATGCCTGGGTGGCTCAGTCGGTTAAAGCATCCAACTCTTGGTTTCGATTCAGGTCATGATCTCGGGGTCATGGGATCGAGCTCCGCATCTGGCTCTGCACTCAGAGTCTACTTGTTCCTCTCCCTCTGCTCCTCCCCACCACTCATGGTCTCTCTCTCAAATAAATAAATAATAAAATCTTAAAAAAAAAAGAAAATGGAAAATAGTTCAGCAGGTTAAGAACATCATTCAGCCTCTCCACAGCTTGCCCACTCTAGAGCTTAGAAAAGTGAGCTGATGAATAGAATAATCATGATGTCAGAGATGAAGGTGCGCATGAGCTCAACTACATAGAATCCCTCTCACCAAAGATAATTTAGCTACTGCTGCTGCTGGATATTTGACAAGTCAACAGTGGAGATCAATGTTTAAGCACCAATAAGAAGTTGTTTCTCAGAAGATTATCAATTATTTATTACAAGTTGATCGCATCAGACTCCTTACTTACATCCTACAAAGTTCAGTCATAATCCTGACCAGAATTGACACATATACCAGAAGTTGGTTTGCCTTTCTTGTCTTCAGGGCCTTATCCAAAACCACCATCTGTGAATTTGCAGAGTATCTGATTCACCGACATTAAATCCCATGTAACATCATTTCATACCAAGGGACTCCTTATGACGAAGCAGGTACTAACCATAACCATGAGATTCACCGGTCCTTCTGCATATCACACCAACAAGTAGGTGCTGGCCTATTACAGTACTGGGATAGGCTTATAAAGATGCAGCTGAAACATCAGCTTGACAATGACACCATTAAGCATAAGGCAGTATTGTATTTATATTCTCTAAACCAACAGCCATTAGATGACATGTTGGACTCAATAAGTAGAATTCATAATGAAGGAACCAAGGAGTAGAAGTAGTAGTGGCATGGTTTCCCATCACGTCCCGTGCCTCAGGGAGTTCGTGTGTCTTCTTTACTTGGCTGGAAAATTCTGGTTCTCATGAAGGAATACTTCCGCCATGGGAAATAGTAAGATTTCCATTAAGGTTATAGATATTGCCTGGTCCCTAACTTTGAGTAAGTAGACCAGCAAAAAATAATAAAATAAAACAAAATAAAATAAAATAAAATAATAAGAAATTACCAATAGAAAGCAACAGAAGCAATTACCACTGGTAAGGGTAATTACCCTTGATAATCATAAGGAGATAGGACTGCTGCTACATAATGGAGGTGAAGAGGAATGTTTGTCACTGTGATCCACCAAGCACCTTTTTCTTTTTATTCTTACACCCAGTTTTAGCTGTACATCAACAAGTACAGTGACATGATGTAATAAATGTATGGTAGGCAAGGTCTCTAACACTTCAGAGATAAGGGGCTAGGTCACTCTACCAGGCAAGCTTCTAGACCAGCAGCACTATCCAAGGGAGTGGCAGAGAGGAGTTGAGATGGTTAAGGGAGGAAGGAGAAGATAAGCAACAGACAGAAACTTGGAAGCAACTAACATATGAAGCTTGTGGTTCATACCACTAACCTTCCTCTTGTAAAATTTTTGAGCAATTGATAATTCAGATTCAGATACTGTAATATCTGATTGAACCTAATATCTGAAATGAACCTAAGGTGGGATTCAAATGCAAAGGGTGCACGGTGGTTAATGTAGTTAATATTTCCACCTACATGTCTGTTCATGTGCCATCCCCCAGTTAGTGCGAGTGTTTCTTCCTATCAGTTCATAACCACTCCTTCCATTGGAGAATTGCTCTCAGCTGACAGTAGACACTTCTGTACTCCCCTGATGCGCCACTAGACACCTCTGTAGAGAGGTATTCCCCTGATGCCCCACTACACTCAGTGAAGGGAACAGCTCACAGATAGAGATCAATGTATATATAACAAAATGCCAGCTCCCTGGTCTGGAAGGGAAGACTACTCTGCAAAGGGAATTATGCTTCTGACCCTCCTATGGATGAGACCAATGAAGGCCTGACTTTATCTGAGATGGCATTCTAGATGGGCTTTTCCCCATCTCTATTCTGCTTCCCTCACTTTTCTGTAGGTTTTCCTAAAAAGCATTCCTTACGAAAAAATCAAATATATCTGAATATTTGTTTCAGTGCTGAATATTTGTTTCACTGCTTCTTGAAAACACAAACCTGAAATATTCTCTGACCCAACAATAATACATTTTCTAGGATATGCCCACAATAAAAAAGCATGCATATTACACCATATAACATGCACAGGAATGCGCATAACAACATTGTTCATAAAAGTCCCAAACTAGAAATAACCCAAAAGTCCATCAGCTGTTTAATGGATATGTATACTCTTCTATTTCCATCCTAGTGTCATATATTTGAATATGTTGTGTGGCAGATTGTATTTTCCAAAGACAGCTGCAAAAATATCTCCCATCCCATATGCCCTTCTTAAAACATGGCCTTAAATATTCCTCCCATATAGTGGTACTTTCTGTATGTCTTTCCTTTAAGCCTGTTTTTTCTTTGTTGCTGGCTTTAACAACAGAATATGGAGGAAGTAATGCTATGGGATTTCTGAGGCTAAATCATTAAATGCCATGATTTTACCTTGATTTCTCTGGATACTCACTCTTGGAACTGAGCCACCCTGAAGCCCAACTAGACTGAACAGAGAGAGGGCATGTAATGTTTCAGCCACCTTTCCAGTGGCAGTCCTAGCTGGCAACCAGCATCAACTGCTGGATGGATATGTGTGAAGGAGCCAAATGGCTCCCACCCAAATGGCTCCCACCCCAGCCACTGGATCACCCCCAGCCTTCATGTATTCCCTGTTGAGGCCCCAAACATTCATGGAGTAGAAATAAATTCCTTATTGTGGCCAGTCCACATTCCTATCCCACACAGAATCAATGAGAATAAATAATAAAATCATTGCTTTATGTAACTGATTTGTTTTTTGTTTTTATGCAGTACTAAAAAATAGAATATAGTTATACAGTAGTGAAAATTAGCAATGAAAAGGAGTAGGAGCATATGGATAGGTCTCATTTACATCATACTAGTGAAAAATACATATAATGTTCAGTGAAAAAGATACAGAATATATGCAATGTGAGATTCTATTGCAAATATTAAAAATATGTGAAAATAATTTATGCTATTAGAAATCAGGATAGCAGTCACTGATGGGGAAATGAGTAGTCATTTGAACAGGCATGAGGGGACCTCTGGAATACTGGTAAAATTCTACTTCCTAAGTTAAGTAGCGAATATACAGGCACGTTCCCTTTGAGACAATTCATCGAGCTGTAACAACTAATATATTTTTAAAATTATGTATAAATTAACCCAATTAAAATAAACTTTCTCTTAATAAATGTGGGAATTGAACTTCAATTTCCTGATATTTTAGATTATTTACCTATGCTATTTTATTTTTCAATTTTGTATATGCCATTTTCTTAGGTATTTTTCTTAGGTATTTTGAGTTTCTTACATTTTCATCTAAAATAAATGACTAGTATATTTTTATCTGGATATATATGACACATTTCTTTAGTAAGTATGAAACATAAGAAATTATTTGTAAATGCTAATATATTTCATATTTGTAGTTCAATAGTTTTCATTTTTAAATGTTTCCGCATTCTAGACCTAGAATTCTAAAACAGTTTTCTAAAACTTATCATTATTTAAAATTTATATATTATTCACTGTGCATTTTCTAAGTCCTGAATTAAAACTAGGCACTAATTATTTCTGGATCATTAATTATTACATTAAAAGATATGTGGTGTTTTAGGAGCTCTATGAGAGGTCCAAGAGCAAAAGAGTAAAACTCTTTTGTAAAAGGTAAAAAAAGGTTAAAGCAAGGAAAAAGGTATCTGAACAAATAATTTCTAATATATATATTTGCAAAATCCATGAAAGATTTCTGTTGAATATGATGTAACCTCTTACTAAAAAGGAAGAATTCCACATGGTATTCTGAATCCTAGAGATAACCATCTCTAAAACTATGTGCTTTTACTTGGTAAAAATAGCCTCAGACCAATATCCATGCTGTTCTTTGAAACAAGCAGTTATTTCAAATCTATCTCTTTTTAGGGATATCTGGTCATTATAAATAAGCAGTCCTTTTTCATCAGATCAACTGAGTGTGAATTTGAATAGTGAGACCTGAAAAGGGAAGGGTCATGGCACACCAAAGATAAATAATGGAATTAGAATCTGTTGAACTGAGATTCCAGACTTTTACCAAACTAACCACATAAGGCAGAAGATATGTCCATCTTAACAACAGATGAATTTGAAGATAAATATTTCCCAGATACAACACAGTTGATTAAATAGAAAATACAATCTTTCTTAAACAGAGCTTGTTTGTTATACAACCTCATGTCTGACCTGATTTTTATAAAATATGTTTAGATGACATTAGAAAAATATTCAAGAGGCAGACCAAAGAATTAATTAATTAAATTAAACAAGTTCATTGCAAGTACAGATTACTGAACATTAAGAATTTTCAGTGTTATTTTAAAATAAATTTCTGGGTTTTGAAATATAAGGAATAATGGAGTGAGGATTAAATCTCATAATATAATACTTCTTGGTGATGTAATTCATTAGAAACACTCTGTCCTTTGCAACAATTGTTATTGTCATAAGGTAGGACATTACAGGGCCCCTGAAAACATTCTATCTTTTACTGAATGTTTTTATACAATCTTGGAGAAGTTGATAATCTACTTCTTAGGGATTTTGAGACCTATCTACCAAAATTTTTCTTTTATGTTCATGGGTTACATATTTAAGACATTTTTTAAAAAGCAGACTTTGAAAGACAGTTTGGTATAGTGAGAAGACTATAAGATTTGTAATCAATCATCCTAGGTTTGAATAGTAACTACAAACTGTGATCTAGGCAAACTTAAGCAATTTATTTAATCTCTCTGAAGTGTAATTCCTTCCTCTGAAAAATGTAATGTGTAGTCTTTATTCCAAAAGTTTACTCTCATTATCAAATAACACACTGAATTTAAAATAAGTGCTTATGCATTGGCTAAAAAAGACTTTAAAAAGTCTATGATATACTTAGTGCACTAAATTTCTAAATATGGAGAAGACTGTTGAATATCAAAGTACAGTTCTGTTTCTGCACAGTAGCATTTTTCATACTGCAAAATAAAAGCCATATTCTTCGATTTCCAAAACAACAACAAAATATTTTGTACTATTTTATTAATTTCCTTCTATATCATAACAAAGATATCAAAATTAATATCAAAGATATGTTTCTTCAGGGTCCCAAATCTTGCATAGTATTTAGGAACTGAAATACAACTAGGTTGTATTATCTTCTTATTTGAAAAATTTCTCTATTCCATCATTCCATAGAAATGGAGCTAGAAAAGACTTAAGATGGATTAGTTCCAGCCATTTCTTCTTTGAAATTCTTAGAAAGTCTCCAGATATTTAAAACAAAACAACTAAGGAACCTGCAAAAGATGGTGGGGGAGTAGGGCACCTTATTCCAACTGGTTCCGGAATTGAGCTAGATATCTTCCAGACCACTCTGAACATCCACAAAATCAGCCTGAGATGTAAGAAGATAGATTGGGATCTCTACAAACAGAATATCCCAGGCAACTGGTTTCGAGGTACAAAGCGGGGAGCCGTGATTCTGCGGGCAGATATCGGAGGATAAATGGAAGGGGGAGGGATCCTACACCACCAGTGAGCAATAGCCTCCCGCCACTGTTGTTGGGGCACAGACTCCCAGACCAGTAGCGGCAGGGAAAGGACTCTAGGCGGAAAGCAGAGCGGTGGGCCCACGTGTGTGAACTGGGGACAGCTGGCAGTTTTAGTAGCACAAGGGGCAGAGATGTGCCCCGACGTGGAGGTGAGGACTGGGAGCGCTGCTGAGGGGCGCACAACCCAGGATGATGCAGTTTATAGCAGCACAGACAGAAACGGAGACAGTGTGGCCTGGAGAGCTCACTGAAAAACAGACTGTGATCTCTCAGCTCTGTGGCAGAGGGTTGGAAACAGTCTCTTCTGCTCTGACTCTTGGAAGAGACGAGGAAAGCCGCCAGGGAAAGCTGTCAGAGAACAAAAGCCCCCCAAAACCGGTTTTCACTGAGCCCATCCCTTGTCACAGGGGGGCAGGGCAACTCTGTCCAAACAGGGTTCCCTGAGTAACAGCACGGCAGGCCCTTCCCCCAGAAGACAGGCTGGGAGAACAAGATACCAGCAACCCTAAGGTCCCTATAAAACAGATGCATCTTGCTTAGGTTGTGGTCAATAATTTGGACTGTATACATTCCCTCAACCACCCGTCAACAGAATGACTAGGAGGAGGAACCCCCAAAATAGGAAAGACTCAGAGACTATGACTTATGCCACAGATTTACAAATGGATTCAGATATAACCAAGATGTCAGAGATGGAATTCAGGGTAGCAATTGTGAAGATGATAGCTAGAATGGAGAAATCAATTAAAGGCAACATAGAGTCTCTAAGGGCGGATATGAAAGCTGAATTGGCAGAACTTAAAAATGCTATCAATGAGATCCCATCAAATATAGATAATCTAACAGCTAGGGTAAGCGAGGCAGAAGAACGAATTAGTGATCTAGAAGACCAATTAATAGACAAGAAGGGAAAAGAAGAGGCGGGGTGGGGGGAACAACTCAAAATCCATGAAAATACACTCAGAGAAATAAGTGACACCATGAAATGTTCCGATGTCAGAATTATTGGGACGCCTGAGGTGGTGGAGAGAGAGAGAGGACTAGAAGATATATTTGAGCAAATTGTAGCTGAGAACTTCCCTAAACTGGGCAATGAAAAAAAACATTCGCGTCCTAGAGGCAGAGAAGACCCCTCCCAAGATCAAGGAAAACAGGCCAATGCCCGGGCATGTAACAGTAAAACTCGCAAATCTTAGCACCAAGGACACCATCTTAAGGGCAGTTAGGGGGAAGAGATTCCTTACGTACAGAGGGAGGAATATTAGAATAACATCAGACCTATCCACAGAGACCTGGCAAGGCAGAAAGGGCTGGCAAGACAAATTCAGGGTACTAAATGAGAAGAAAATGCAGCCAAGAATACTTTATCTGGCAAGGCTGTCTTTTAGAATGGATGGAGAGATGCAGAGCTTCCAAGACCAGCAGAAACTGAAAGAATATGCGACCACTAAGCTGGCCCTGCAAGAAATATTAAGGGGGGTTCTATAAAAGGAGAAAGACCCCAAGAGTGATATACAATAGAAATTTACAGGGACAACCTATAAAAACAAGGTCTTCACAGGCAACATGATGACAATAATTTCATATCTTTCAACAATCACTCTCGACGTGAATGGCCTAAATTGCTTCCATAAAACAGCATAGGGTTGCAGATTGGATAAAAAGACAGGACCCATCAATATGCTGTCTACAAGAGACTCATTTTGAACCTAAAGATACATCCAGACTGAAAGTGAAGGGATGGAGATCCATCTTCCATGCCAATGGACCTCAAAAGAAAGCTGGGGTAGCAATTCTTATATCAGACAAATTAGATTTTAAACTAAAGACTGTAGTTAGAGACACAGAAGGACACTATATCATTCTTTTTTTTTAATTTTTATTTATTTATTTGAGAGAATGAGAGAGAGAGAGAGCGAGCATGAGAGGGGGTTGGGTCAGAGGGAGAAGCAGACTCCCTGCTGAGCAGGGAGCCCGATGCGGGACTCGATCCTGGAACTCCAGGATCATGACCTGAGCCGAAGGCAGTCGCTTAACCGACTGAGCCACCCAGGCACCCAGGACACTATATCATTCTTAAAGGGTCTATCCAACAAGAAGATCTAACAGTTGTAAATATCTATGCCCCCAACATGGGAGCAGCCATCTACATAAGCCAACTGTTAACCAAAATAGTCATATTGATAACAATACGTTAATTGTAGGAGACCTAAATACTCCACTCTCAGCAATAGAAAGATCATCTAAGCAGAATATCAACAAAGAAACAAGAACTTTAAATGACACACTGGACCAGATGGACCTCATAGATAATATACAGAACATTCCACCATAAAACAACAGAATACTCATTCTTCTCGAGTGCACATGGAACTTTCTCCAGAATAGACCACATACTGGGACAAAAATCAGGTCTCAACTGATACCAAAAGATTGAGATTATTCCCTGCATATTCTCAGACCATAATGCTTTAAAACTGGAACTCAATCAAGAGAAAAAATTTGGCAGAAATTCAAACACTTGGAAGCTAAAGACCACTCTGCTCAAGAATGTTTGGGTCAACCAGGAAATCAAAGAAGAACTTAAACAATTCACGGAAACCATGAGAACGAAAACAGATGAGTCCAAAACCTATGGGATACTGTAAAGGCAGTCCTCAGGGGGAAATACATAGCCATTCATGCTTCACTCAAAAAAATAGAAAAATCCTGGTTTCACCAATTAACTTTACACCTTAAAGAACTAGAGAAAAAGCAACAAATGATGCCTAAGCCATGCATTAGAAGAGAAATAATTAAGATTATAGCAGAGATCAGTGAATTAGAAACCAGAAACAAAGTGGATCAGATCAATGAAACTAGAAGCTGGTTCTTTGAAAGAGTTATTAAGATCGATAAACCACTGGCCAGACTCATCCAAAAGAATAGAGAAAGTACCCAAATTAATAAAATTATGAATGAAAGGGGAGAGATCACGACTAACACAAAGGAAATAGAAACAATTATTAGAAATTATTATCAACAACTATATGCCAATAAATTGAGCAACTTGGATGAAATGGATGCCTTCCTGGAAACCTATAAGCTCCCAAGACTGAAACAGGAAGAAATTGACAACCTGAATAGGCCAATAACCAGTAACGAGATTGAAGCAGTGATCAAACACCTCCCAAAAAACAGTCCAGGGCCTGATGGATTCCCTGGGGAATTCTACCAAACATCCAAAGAAGAAATAATACCTATTCTCCTGAAGCTGTTTCAAAAAATAGAAACAGAAGGAAAGCTTCCAGACTCATCATATGAGGCCAGCATTACCTAATCCTCAAACCAGGCAAAGACCCTATCAAAAAGGAGAATTTCAGACTGATACCCCTGATAAATATGGATTCCAAACTTCTCAACAAAATCCTAGGATCCAACAATACATTGAAAGGATCATCCACCACGACCAAGTGGGATTTATCCCCGGGATGCAAGGGTGGTTCAACATTCGCAAATCAATCAATGTGATAGAACACATTAATAAGATGAGAGAGAAGAACCATATGGTCCTCTCAATTCATGCAGAGAAAGCATTTGACAAAATACAGCATCCTTTCCTGATTAAAACTCTTCATAGTATAAGGATAGAGGGAACATTCCTCAAGTTCATAAAATCCATCTACGAAAAGCCCACAGTGAATATCATCCTCAATGGGGAAAAGCTGAGAGCCTTTCCCTTAAGATCAGGAACACGACAAGGATGCCCACTCTCGCCACTATTGTTCAACATAGTCTTAGAAGTGCTAGCAACAGCAATCAGATAACAAAAAGAAATAAAAGGTATTCAAATTGTCAAAAAGAAGTCAAACTCTCTCTCTTCGCAGATGACATGATACTTTATGTGGAAAACCCAAAAGACTCCACCCCCAAATTACTAGAACTCATACAGCAATTCAGTAATGTGGCAGGATACAAAATCAATGCAAAGAAATCAGGTTAGTTTCTTATACATTATCAATGCAACTATAGAAAGAGAAATTAAAGAAACGATTCCATTTACAATAGCACCAAAAACCATAAGATACCTCAGAATAACCTAACCAAAGAGGTAAAGGATCTATACTCTAGGAACTACAGAACACTCATGAAAGAAATTGAAGAAGACACAAAAAGATGGAAAAACATTCCATGCTCATGGATCAGAAGAATAAACATTGTTAAAATGTCTATGCTACCCAGAGCAATCTATACCTTCAATGCCATCCCGATCAAAATTCCAATGACATTTTTCAAAGTGCTGAAACAAACAATCCAAAATTTGTATGGAATCAGAAAAGACCCCGAATCATCAAGGAAATGTTGAAAAAGAAAAACAAAGCTGGGGGTATCACGTTTCCCGATTTCAAGCTATATTACAAAGCAGTGATCACCAAGACAGCATGGTACTAGCACAAAAACAGTCATATAGACCAATGGAACAGAATAGAGAGCCCAGATATGGACCCTCAACTCTCTGGTCAACTAATCTTCGACAAAGTAGGAAAAAATATGCAATGGAAAAAAGATAGTCTCTTCAATAAATGGTGCTGGGAAAATTGGGACAGCTATATACAGAAGAATGAAACTCAACTATTCTCTAACACCATACACAAAGATAAACTCAAAATGGATGAAAGACCTCAATGTGAGACAGGAATCCATCAAAATCCTAAAGGAGAACATAGGCAGTAACCTCTTCGACATCGGCCACAGCAACTTCTTTCAAGATACATCTCCAGGGGTGCCTGGGTGGCTCAGTCGTTAAGCGTCTGCCTTCAGCTCAGGTCATGATCCCAGGGCCCTGGGATCGAGCCCCACATTGGGCTCCCTGCTCTGTGGGAAGCCTGCTTCTCCCTCTCCCAC
The DNA here is from genome assembly GCF_009762305.2 of Zalophus californianus. NCBI lineage: Eukaryota > Metazoa > Chordata > Mammalia > Carnivora > Otariidae > Zalophus > Zalophus californianus. The sequence continues at coordinate 77,632,136 of NC_045605.1, forward strand.
TCCCCCTGCTTGTGTTCCCTCTCTCACTGTGTCTCTCTCTGTCAAATAAATAAATAAATAAATCTTAAAAAAAAAAAAAATACATCTCCAAAGCCTAGTAAAACAAAAGCAAAAATGAACTTTTAGGACTTCATCAAGATAAAAAGCTTCTGCACAACAAAGGAAACAGTCAACAAAACAAAAAGGCAACCCAGAGAATGGGAGAAGATATTTGCAAATGACACTACAGATAAAGGGCTGGTATCCAAGATCTATAAAGAACTTCTCAAACTCAACACCCAAAAACCAAATAATCAAGTCAAAAACTGGGCAGAAGACATGAACAGACACTTCTCAAAAGAAGACATACAAATGGCTAACGGACACGTGAAAAAATGTTCATCATCATTAGCCATCAGGGAAATTCAAATCAAAACCACATTGAGATACCACCTCACACCAGTTAGAATGGCAAAAATTGACAAGGCAAGAAACAAAAAATGTTGGAGAGGTTGTGGTGAAAGGAGAATCCTCTTACACTGTTGGTGGGAATGCAAGTTGGTACAGCCACCTTGGAAAACTGTGTGGAGACTCCTCAAAATATTAAAAATAGAGCTACCCTATGACCCAGCAATTGCACTACTGGGTATTTACCCCAAAGACACAGATATAGTGAAAAGAAGGGCGATATGCACCCCAATGTTCATAGCAGCAATGTCCGCAATAGCCAAACTATGGAAAGAGCCAAGATGCCCTTCAACATATGAATGGATAAAGAAGATGTGGTCCATGTATACAATGGAATATTACGCAGCCATCAGAAAGGATGAATACCCAACCTTTGCATCAACATGGATGGGACTGGAGGAGATTATGTTAAGTGAAATGAGTCAAGCAGAGAAAGTCAATATCATATAGTTTCACTTATTTGTGGAACATAAGGAACAGCATGGAGGACGTTAGGAGAAGGAAGGGAAAAATGAAGGGGGGAATCGGAGGGGGACACGAACCATGAGAGACTATGGACTCTGAGAATCAAACTGAGGGTGTTAGAGAGGAGGGGGTGGGGGAATGGGTTAGCCCGGTGATGGGTATTAAGGAGGGCACGTACTACATGGAGCACTGGGTGTTATCTGAAAACAATGAATCATGGATCACTACATCAAAAACTAATGATGCACTGTATGGTGACTAACATAATAATAAAATTAAAAAAATAAAACAAAACAATTAATGGATATTTTTTGGATAATCAAATTAATATTCTTCCTATTCTCTCTATAGTGAATATAGACCATGACATAATATTTATGTTTTCTATCTTCCAACTTGCTGATATAGCACACTTTTCTTACAGGGCTTTTTCCCCCCAAAAATAGAAAAGGTCAATGACATTCTTTAGAATTATAAAGAAACCTAAAGGCTTTTCTAATTTCAAAGACTGGACTCTTCCTAATAAAAGACTAAGTCATCAATTATAATAGAAATGAAGTGTGTTGTTGTGTCTTTTTGCTTCTTTTCCTTTTTCAAATATGTTCCTTTAGATTCTGGGGTTATCGTCAGGGAGACATTAAGGTTCTAGGGAGTAGATAAGAACAAGTCACAATATATTTTAAAATATTTTTAGCCTGTCTAGATTGGCTTAAGGGGGAAAAAAGACAACCTATGATCCCCACTTTTTTCTTTTAAGATTTTATTTAGTTGACAGAGAAAGACACAGCAAGAGAGGGAACACAAGCAGGGGGAGTAGGAGAGGGAGAAGCAGGCTTTCCGCAGAGCGGGGAGCCCGATGTGGGGCTCAACTCCAGGACCCTGGGACCATGACTTGAGTCGAAGGCAGACGCTTAACGACTGAGCCACCCAGGTGCCCTATGATCCCCACTCTTAACAGAGTATAGGACAACATGTACATAAATACAAAAGATGTCTCAGCCTCAGAACTCCAATTTAGAACATTCACATTGTGATATGGGAGGGACAATATTTAAATCTAATTCAAACTTTAAGATTAATAATAAAAAATTCTCCTAGAGGCGTCTGGGTGGCTGAGTGGTTTAAGTGTCCAACTTTTGATTTCAACTCAGGTCATGATTTCAGGGTCATTAGGTGGAGCCCTGAGTTGGACTCTGCACCGGTCATGGAGCCTGCTTAAAATTCTCTCTCCCTTTCACTTTGCCCCTCTACCCCCCCAATTCGTGCACACACACTCTCTCTCTCTAAAAAAAAAAAAAAAAAAAAAAAATTCTCCTAGATGTGGAAAAAGAAAATAAAAACAAAAAGGAAAATGGGGGGATATTTTACAAGGATTACATTCTTTTTCTTAAATTGGTGAAGAGATGCTTCCATTGCTAAATTTCCCAAAAGAAAAACAAAGCATGTACTTCTTGTTACCATTAAGTAATGGGCACACAAGATTTGTTTGAAATAATTTGATAATCGAAGTGTGTGTGTGTGTGTTTGTGTGTGGAAAGAGAGAACATATCAATCCAGGCATTAGGTGAAATCCAAGGCTTTCTCTTATGTCATTAATTTTTTATAAAGTATCATTGTTTTATTTTGAATAGCATATGACTGGACACCATATTTTTTTAAAGTTTTATTTATTTATTTGGGAGAGAGAGAGCACAAGAGAGAGCATGAGAGGGGAGAGGGTCAGAGAGAGAAGCAGGCCCCTCGCTGAGCGGGGAGCCCGACGCAGGACTCAATCCTGGGACTCCGGGATCATGACCTGCGCCGAAGTCGGTTGCTTAAGCAACTGAGCCACCCAGGCACCCTGGACACCATATTTTTACATGATTAAAAATCTTCAGTTCTAGGGGCACCTGGGGGGCTCAGTCGTTAAGCATTAGAGCTTTTTTTTTTTTTTGATAGTTTCCTGGCTAGTGGTGTGCAAGAGAACATATGGTGCACAACCCCAGAAAGTTTTACCTGCAGCAAAGCAGGTACCCCCTCTGTGAGCTGTGTATGAACCCCGGGAGGTGGTTTCCCAGCTCCAGTCTATGGTCTCAGAAAATTTTTCTTCCATCCAGTAGGCCTCAGACACAATGAATTTACCATAAAGTAAATATATTAAGCTTGGTGTAGGGTAGGTCCCCTTCCTAACTGGCTTCTTCCTTAGATTCTCTCACTTAGCTTTAAAGGTAGTAGCCTCTCCCTATATCTGTCTGTCATTCCTGTATTCTCTAGAGCTCTCTTTGCCTCTTTTACAAATTAATCTCCTCTTTACTGTTGATAATTCTTATGTGCAAAGTCCCCTGCTTAAATTATTGGTGTGCTGTTTCCTGACTGGACTGTGATAGATATTATGTCCCTGAAGTCTTCTGTCTCCCTTTTTCAGAAGCTCCTTTTTCCATATTACACAAAGGTTACAGTCAAAGGCATGAGAATCAGGTTGCCTGAGTTTGTATTCTGGTTCTGCTACTTCATTTCTCGGTGATGCTTTGGGAAAGTTACTTACCTCTCTAAGCCTCTGACTCTTCTTCTCCAAAATGGAGGTGATGGAAACACTACTTGCCTCATAGGGTTGTTGTGAGGATTCAGTAAATTAATTCGCCTAAGACAAGTATGGAAACAATCAATTAATGTCAGCTATTATTATTATCTCCTTAATCCCTCCTCACGGAGTTGTAGTCACAGAAAAATGTCATATACACATTCTTTCCTAAATTCCGTGTGGTCTATAGAAAGGAATATAGAGTGCCTAACTTAAGTAGTCCACTCAACAGGTACTTTCCTAACCATCTTCCCTCTTCCCACTCCTTTGTGTTGATATACAGGGCTTTATCTTTGCAATTACCACGCTGCACTGTAAACAGTTTCTTTAAAAATCTATCTTGAGAGTCAGATTCTACATCTTGCTTATGCTTCACACCTAGTAAACACTTATGAAATGTTTAAAGAAAGAAGACAAGAGGTAAAGAATGCATTTTTTTTCTCTCATTCCCTTCGATTTTCAAGACACAAAACTAAGCTGAAATATAAAACTGACCCCATCACCTCCAATCAGGGAAACTATTTTATTTCCTGTGACACAGAAGGGAGAGAGAGAAGTACAAACCTAATAGGGTCAGGTGCCCGAGGAGGTTAAGCAGAGATCTGATATGTGCTTAACAGTTAAAGATCTATGAGCTCTGCTAATGCACGCTGACTAGAGTAAACAATACTCTCTATCCAAAACCACCTCTCTTTCCTTTTTTTTTTTTAAATTAGTTTGTTAATGAGCTAATGCTTCCAACGGCCTGTGAAATTAAAACAATGTGCTTTCTACTGTGATTGCTAAACATTTTCACTGGACATAAAATGTGTTTCACCCTCAATGGGATTTTCTTTTTTCTATTTATAAACAAATCAAAAAGACAGCATCAAAGAGATGCAGGTGTCTGGTGGGTAAATAAATAAACCTTCCCAGCATGTGGAACAATTAAATAATCTCAGACAAAATGGGATCAGAGGCAGATGCACACACCACAGGAACAACACTTTACAGGCAAAGGGAAAAACTCCAAATGAATCTGCAACAGAGGAACTTGGCTCAGTGGGCCAGCCAATTTTGCATCTGTCCCTTTGGCAATGAAGAGTGCTTTAGACACTCAGTATGCACTTGGGACAGAGCTCTTCAGGCAATTCTGAGGGAAGAATGATGGACTTTAACGGAATCAGATAATGCTGAAGTGGACTCACCAAGGCAGACTCTCCCAGCAAAACCAGAACACAATATTCCTTAAACAGGCACCATACTTTCTTGCCTCTGTGTTCTGTTCCATCTTCCTGGAATCTTTTTTTCTTGCTTACAATGCCCACCCCAAATTAAATATTTTGATGTTTAAATAATATTCATTCTAAAATCTCTGAAGGTCATTTACTTCAGGAGGCATTACCTAATTGTGTTAGCCCTGTGTGCATTAAAATAGCACCCTTGCTTTAAACATGACAACATAAAAACCTTCCTAACAAAACTTAGTATACAAATAAGTGGGTTTTTCGGAAAAACATTTGTTGAATTTAATTTGAAGGCAGAGCATCTATAAAAATTACAGGTGGGGGGCACCCGGTGACTCAGTCGGTTAGGCATCTGCTTCCGGCTCAGGTCAGATTTCAGGGTCCTGGGATCTGGCCCCCCATGGGGCTCCCTGCTCTGCAGGGAGTCTGTTTCTCCTTCTCCTTCTGCTGCTCCCCCTGCTTGTGCTCTCTTGCTTGCTCTCTCTCTCTCAAATAAATAAAAAATTTAGAAAAAAAATACAGGTGGAATATACTGAGAAAAAGAGAAACAACACCAGTTTGGGAGGGTGACAATTCGTATTATGTTTTGGTGATGAGACAATTTACATGAAGAAGGTGACTTAAACCTTAAGGATTGGAAAGGATTTCAAGAGGAAAGGATGTTCCAGACAGGAGCGGACTCAGAAAGAAAGATGGGGATAAGGGATTTAGGGCATTAGAACTGAACCATTTTGATTCTTATGTGGGGTAGGCTTGAATAAACGGAATAAATTAAGCTAAACAAGGAGATTAAATCAAGAGAGGGAAAATAATTAAATATTAAGTAAGAACTTTGGATTTAGTCTATTAAATATTTTAAGACAATTAAAGCTTCCTAAGATTTTAAGATATTAATCTGATTCTGCACTTACCTTTAAAGTTTCAAAAAAAAGTTTTACATTTTCCTAGAAGAAAAAACAGATATTTTAAGAAAGAAGTGATGAAAAGAAACATTCTTATGCTTGTAGTTTAATAAGCAATTGGACAGCATTATCAAACTTTAGAAGAGATGTCTGAAATAGCTAATGCAAAGCAACCATTGTGCATGTGGAAAAAATGGCATTGTTCAGCTTTCCACAAAACACACTTAAGTGTAAAGAAATCTACAATGACTCATTTGAACAGTTGTGGAAAACTTGAATACAACAGCTAAGTCATTGAAAAAACAAATGAATCCGATGTAAAAAAATAGTAACAAAGATAGAAATATGTATGAACATCCTATGAAAACCTTTAAAGTCATTTGGAAAAGCAGTTTTGGTAATCCTGTTGTCACATGGAACTTAAACTCTATAAGGTAAGACTTTATATAGACCTTAGAACAGAAAAGATACTGCCCCACAGGGGGGAAATGGTTCATAGCAGTTGAATGTATTTATGCAGCTTGTATCGAGTGCTTACCATGGGAAAAGAGATAAACAGGATCTGTTCCCTAATGTAGAGTAAATTGCAGTTCGAGAACACAAAGATAGAGTCTGTGGTATGTGATGGATAGCTGAAGGTGAGGGGGTCATTATTTATTTATTTATTTATTTTTCCCCCCGAATCCATTTATTAGTTCTTATTCTTACTGTGCTGACAGCTGGCATCATTAATACTTTAACAAAACCACTTAAAATTAGCCAAATATCTAAGATAGTTACATGTACAAAAGATATACAAATTAAAACCATTTAAAAAGTAATAGATACCATAATTTGTACTTTACCATAGCTCTATTCAGAAATAATTGTAAAATTAAAACCTTACAAAAACTGTACACCATATACTTTGAGTGATTTACATCTTAGAAAACAAAGGCAGTCTTTCACCATTACACATTTAGTGTCTCTGTGGGTTGAGGAGAGAAACACCATGATACTTTGAACTCTTAGACTTTTCTCTTATTGACTGTTGTGCATGCTGTGGTGTTCTGAGGTAGGTCTTGTGAAGGTCCATGAGACAAGGCTTAAGACTTTCCAAGGTACATCCAGTCTTTTGAACTAAAGATTCAAGCCAGCTCTGTCCTGTGACTGTGCAGAGTGCTAAATGAAAAGCTGCTGCAGCAATAACTGATGGCAGATACTTCAGGTGGGGGTCAGCATCTATCAGACTTAGTTCTCCCAAAAACATTGCTAAACTTTCAACTTTGCAGCTGGCAGATGGGGGTGCAAAAAATATTGGGTAAGAAACTGATTTATTGTTGGTGCAGCTAGGTCAAAAGCAAGCACTTTCAAAACTAGGTGCTCTATTCTCAGGACCGGTTTCTTGGTATAGGTATCATCTGTAATGTACACAAACTGTGTGCTGGGCTCTTGTGGGCCCTGAAAAGCATAATGTTGGAAACTTCCCTAATTGGATTGAGGATCTGGGGAAGCCTTCCTGGAGGGAATGGTTGATATACTGAGTTTCAGATGACAAATGGGAACTAGTAGGGTAGAGGAGATTTAAAGTCATTCCAGGTGAAGAACGGTCAAATGCACAGAAGTAGGAAGTAGCACGACGTGTGGCACCACCGACAGCGTGTTATATCACAGTACCTCCTGAAGGGCAGGGCAGCCCAGTGGTTAAGGCAGGCTCCAGAACGAAACAAATCTGAATTCACATCCAAGCTCTGTCCTTTATATTTTAAACCAGACATAACGGCAGTTCTGTCTAGGAAGTGGCAACGGAGAGTCCATCTCAGGCCTTGTTTCCTGTGGAGAACCTTAAAACAAACTTGTGCCCCTGGAAAGAGCCAGGTATCTGCAAAGATGGTTGGGAAGGTCCTGCATCTCAGAGAAGCTGCAGAAGAGACTGTCTACCAGGAAACCTGCTTCTAGAAAAAGTTCAAAGGAACTACATTGGAGAGAGAGGCAAAGAAAATAACAAGCATAAGAGATTAAAAAGATGAGTACTAAGTGATGATTTACTTAAGAAATGATGATATTCCTCTAAATCAGCATTTCCTTTGACACAGTCATTGGTTAATAATAGCAGCACCTACATATTTATTGGTTATTCAGTAATTAATATATTTGATATATATTATTTTTGAACAATTGATACATTTGACTCATTCTATCAAGATGACATTGCAACTCCATTTTGCAATGAAAAGGTTTAGATTATGATCCAAAATACAAAATTAATATTATCACTTTATGGGGTCACTTTGATTTCCATCTAAAATTACATTTCTTAGATTCATCATTCACCATATTTACTAGGTTTGCATAATTGCTTGCTTTTTGCCTATTAAAAGTAGTTATGCATTTTTTTGGATTTTTCTTTAAATATACTCATCTTCCCTTATTAATCTGCATATAGGGACAGAGGAGACAGAGAAATGAGGAAAGAAAACAAACCAGAAGAATTAAATACTAAAATAAGATAGCTATTGAAAGCAACCAAATTTAAAAGAACTCCTAACAGATGTTGCTGGTACTTGTGATGGTGACACAGTTTGGTTGGGATCTTATCCCCTCTTTGTTAATATGTATTCCCTTTTAGTTGAACCAGTCAGGTAAGATAACTAGCTATTACTACTCTATATGTGATATTATTATTACCTTTTCAAATTCTGCTGACATTTATTTTTCTTCTCCCACAGCCAACCAAATAGATTACTCAGGATAGGTAGATAATTTTCTCAGTAGAATGTTGGGAGGTGGGGCGGAACATGGAATCACAGAAAGTATAAAGGCAGGACAAAGGTGACTCAGCTAATTAGCACCAGAAAATCAGCTTCAGAAATCTCAGGTCACTGATCTTTCTACTACAAAGGTAGAGAATTATGCTATCTGGTTTTGCTCCCTTCCTTCCTTTTTTTTCCCTGGTTGTTTAGGGTTTATCAAAGAGTCTGTCCATGAGTCTCTTTAATTTTGTATTTGTTTTTTGTATTATCATTGTGCTTCATCTCAGTTAATCATATTCTTAATAATATGCATAAGATGTATGTATATAAATTGTATCAGGATTGTTTTTTAGCAATAGAACCGACTTTCAAGTGTTTTTAGTAGCGACATGTCTAAAAATAATTTTATTATACTTTAATTAGTGAAGAGAGGTATACCTCATGCAGTCTACTGCATAGAAAATATCCTTGGCTGAGTGCTTTAGCTCCTGGACAGGTATAGCATTTATTCAACTCAGGGATAAGATTCAAAGTGTAACTCCAAGACTATAGCTCAGTGGAGGGGTGCTTAACCTGAAACTCAAAGGACCTCTTAGTAATGATTTACTTAATTTTTCATTAAATTAATTAATTACATTAAAGTAATTAAGTAATGATTTACTTAATTTTTCATTAAGAGAAGAGCTTTCTCATTTATGTCACCATGTACTTCCAAATGTTTACTCATCTTTGAAATGTGTTTATTACAACAGTTTACCAATAATGTGTTTGAAATATGGGCTATGATTATTACTAATCAACAGATAAATGGACAACAGTATAGAGTCATGATTGCAGTTGTCTTGTGGGCAAGGGATCTCTTATTCCAAAACTCCAAAGGAACTTAGTTTATATTTAAAATAAGTAGTACAGATTTTACTATTTTACCAAGGAATTTTCATATTGACAGACCGATCACATCAAAATGTTCTGTTTAATTCCTAGCATATCTTTTCATTTTATTAGCCAAATATTTTTGCTCCTACCATCTTTTTCAATTATCTATTACTGCATATCATATCATACTAACCCAAAACATAGTGGTTCAAAACAACAATAATACTTTGCTCATGAATCTACAAATTGGGCAGATCTCAGTAAAACAGCTTTTTTTTTTTTAACTGCAAATGAGCATCCCCTAAGATAGCTTGAATGTTGGGAATGAAATCACCTGGAGGCTTGGTCATCCATCCGTCTGGTAGTTGATGATGATT